>NW_024881327.1:47859463-48051963 GCF_018691265.1 Tyto alba
TAGGTTTATTGCAGAGACTGATGTTAGCTTCCCTTGCTCAGCTGCTTGGGCAACCCTGTTTCATAGCTTCTGTTCATCCATATATGTTCATGAAGCTGCTAAGTTCATTATTGTGCCTCTAGAATTTCTCCATGTGAAAAATGTCATTTCCCAGCCCCGCCATTGGACTCCATGACAAACCATCCTAGACATTTGTGATGCTTTGTATTTACTTTTAAAGATAGTGTTCATTTATTACTATAATTATCTAAGAACTCTCATATACACTGAACACTGTTCAGTGTTAACATTTTGGGAGCAAGTTTACTTTTGGTCTTGTGTTATATTTTCTAAAAGCTTTTAAAATGGTGGGAGGAAAAATGAGAGAAATAATTAATCAATCAAGCCATATTTCCAATTGTGTGGATAAAGGTTCTTGCGCCAACTCTATACCTGTTTAGTTCACATACTTTTTGAATTATTGCTTCACATCTATTTCTATGTTCAAACTGTGTATCTCACATGATCATCAACCTCAACCATACCTCATCCTTGCTGTTACCATTGCTCAATTTAAAAGCAACAATTAATGGAAATTAATACTTCCATGAGTAGCAATGGTGTCCCAAATTGGACTACTCGCAGGAATACAACTACTCAAGCATATCAGTATCTGCAGGACGGGCTTTTAACTAGCCAGAAGCATGCACATTGTGCAGCATTATTTAACCCCTGCACATACAAACATATTTACTACTGCCTACAATCAACATTTTCTTTTCATTTTTTTCCACACTGAGAGTTTATTTTCAAACACAGTAAGGTAATAATTCTAAGAGAGGACTGTTACTGTCAAATAAACTTCAGCCATTTTTGCTATCCTCTGTTTAAAAGAAATGCAGAATTATTTTAATTTAAGAAATATGGATTTCCTTCAGCCTTTCATGACATAGCAACAGACAAGACAGCAAATAATATAAAACAATTACAATAATTTATCATACAGTTAAACACCTATTTAAAACTGTATTTTTTGTTATTAGCTTACATATATGTTATGACAGGGGGATTCTATTCCCTAGATGTGTTGAAAGGCATACAAAAAGATAATCTGGGGGCATATTTTGTGCTCAAGAACATGATAACGGTAGGATTAGAATAGACATATTTGCCATCTAAGCTATAGTAGTCACTATTAGCAACAGTTCAAATGAAAGAGGACTGAAAAATCCAAGGCATACAGTTATTGATGTGGGAGTGCTGCTAGCAGTATTTTTAATTATCACCATTATGTGTAAACCGCATTCATAAAAAACAACCTTTCGTATTTTTAATACCTTTCACCACAAGCAACTCAAAAGTATCCAAACACTAATTTTTCTAACCTCTTTTTTCTTTCTTTATAATAAAACCAGTAAAGGTCTATTATCCATGAAGTTGCTCATTCACTGCACATTTCCATACTTTCCTATTCGTTTTTATTGAAATCAGGCAGCAGACCAAGAGACCCGCGTTCCCATGAAACAGGGCAGACATCCTTTAACCTGCATGTATCACTTTGTGAGGGTGATATGATCTCTCTGTTCACTACAAGACCACAGTTTTGTTAAGAGCTAAAAAAGACATGGACTCATTTTCCCTTGAAGCTGCTGCCTCGAAACCAGTAGCAAACCAAAGCCATCGCCGCTGCGAACCAAAGGTCATGTTGAGGAAAATGAAACCATATATGAATAGAATAGGGCTCCAAAGGCTCACCGACAAATTCATTTTGAGGCTTGTGCTATCTCTTTGAGGCTGTGTGTGTATGAACAGTCTCAAGAGAAGCGTTAACAAATATCTCTGAATTCTAATGTTAGCACCACTGCTGCATTTTAAACATCAACAGCCTGATGTACAATATGGAATGTGAATTTCTATTAGGGAGAGACTGTATCCTGTTTTACACTGTGAAGTTTGTTATCTGCTTCACACCTTAAATTAGGACTGGGTTTCTATAGGTAGCAACATGTAAAACTGCAATATATATTCATTCATCAGATTGATTGCAGGCCATTTATCAGTTACTCTCAAATGGGGAAAAAACAAACTATGTCCTTTAGGGGGAATGCTCAAAGTGGTCTGTCATTGTTAATAACCCATATGCATTTAAGAGAATAATTATTTACATTACAAACTGGGGATAGAGTTATATCAGAGAAATGCCTGTCTGCATATAGTGAAAAATAAGGAAAGTTCAACTCCACTAATTTGAGAAAGGGGGGGAATAAACGTGTATGTGTGCCCCACCCCACCCCCCTCCCCCCAAAAATGTCTTTTTGCTTTTTTTTATTAGTTTCACTTTTAAAAAAATGTAGCTTTTCCCAGTAAAACAGAAAAACTGGAGTTGTCTGATTTAAGTTTGGGAGAAAACAATATTTACTGTCATAACACAGGGATCCTGTAAGCAGTGAATAATGGACGTTTTACTCACACAGCTATTCCAGTGTTTGCAGATGCACTCCTATTCAATTCAGTGGGAGTAGGAATGCAATTAACTCATCAATTGCTCATCATCAAGAATATAGAGCTGAAATAAAAGCTTTTTTTTTTTTTTTAAGTTGAAGGCACATATTCGCTTGCATTTGTACTGATGATAATTTTTTTTTTAAGTAGAACTATAGGCAAAATATGTCTTAGACCAGTTTTTCTTATCATTGTAATCTCACTTTCTTCACAAAAGAAGTATCCTGCTCTCCATCTTTTGCAAAGAGTATGTGTGTTCTCTGTGTAAGTACAGAGGTTTGCTTATTACGGCATCTGCTTTTCAGATCTGAGGAATGCTTTCTGATGTCTCTGTCTTCAGTGGCAGAAATTGAGTAAAAACTGAAAGCCATGTCCCTTTAAACTTCTGAATTGGAAGGGAAATGGAAAAAAAAATTATGCATTTTTCAAAAATATACACTGATACATGCAGAGGCCTTCAGTAGACAGAGATGTTTAAAACCTGGTAGATTTATGTATCAGTAGGATAATTCAGACAGACTTACTAAAAAGGAACTTCACCCCATAAACTCCACGTCAAATTCATAATTTCTTTAAAATTCTATGACTTGACTTAATTCGACACTTGCAAGTGATAGAGAAGTCATTGTGTCTAGTATACGTTGTTCTCCTGCGTAATTAACCTCACTAGAGCATTGTACTTTTCTAATCAGAATGCTTCCAGTGCTCCTTCCCAGCCACAGGGTCTTGGTGTATGTTTTGTCTAAAAACTCACCAACAGTGGGAAACTGCTTCCATATACAACTGCCATATAAGCCATTTCTCTTATACCCTTTTTTGGATAAATTAAGTAGTTGGAAATCCCTAGATATCTTTAAAAAATACACATTATACCAGACCTAAGTTATGTTTTCAAACTTTTTTCCTGAATAATTTCCATTTTCACATTGTTCTTTTTCAAAAGTGGCACAAAATATGGCTATTTTCTCATCAATAAATTTAAATGTATTGAATAGCCTGGAAATTACTTCTTGAATAGTTTTCCTGGATTTTCCATTTGCAACTACTTTTTCCAATGTGTAAGTCAACCAGTTTTTGATCCACTGGTAATAGGATACAACACCTTTATCTACTACTACTATTTAACTACATCAGTGTCAAATATCTACAGATTTTTTCATCCCTTTTGTAGGAATCTCCTTCGCTTGAGGTTTCATCATATAACATGTTTTTTTCTTTCTTTCTTTTTTTTTTTTTTTGTTGTTGTTGTTGCATCTTTCCAGAAGAGGAAAGAGAAATTGAAAGGAGAGAGAAAAAGAAATAATGTAAAATGTAAGCTGAGCAGTGCATGGAGACAAAATGTTTTTTATCACTTCATTTCTTAGATCTGTTTCATGGTTGGTCAGATTGTTTGTATAATAAATGAAAACCCAACAAGAAACCTGAATAAACAGCTGTTGCATGAGTGTGCCTTACTGTTCACTGCCATATTACCTCCACTTAGGTCTCCTCTTTCTTCTTTTTGTTTTTTTTTTTTTTTCCTCCCACACATCCTTTCTTTCTGCGCCTAGTTGACACTGTTTAAAGGGCCCAGTCAGTGGGTCAATGATGCACCTCAGGGGTCCTTCCAGGACCTTTGTGACTACGTGAAGCCATTACCAGGGATAGGGGCACACAGGACAAAAAAGCAGTCACTGCACTAGCTTGCAATCTAAATGGAAGGGAGGTCCTGGGTCACAGACTGATTTTCCTGATTTCAAAGGCAACACTGTTATTTCTCAAACATCAAGAACTATCTTTAAACCTTTTTGCTGCTGTTGTTTTTTTGCTGCTCTTGTTTTTTTGCCTTTGTTCTGTTTGTAGACTACTCTAAAGACACTCTGTATTCTAGGTTTCCACCCAAATGCATTCATGTGCCACGGTAACACTTCAGCTCTCCCACCAACGTGTTCACACTAATGAACTTACATAAGCATCCAGAACTTCACTTACACTCCTTTTTGTCTGTTTGAAAGTTTTTTTCCCTGATAATTCTATAACGTTTGCTTTTCAAGACTTCATCAGTCAGCTGTCATCAACCAGCATCATAGCCTTATTTGACCTCTCAATCATTCTCAGAGTGTACTGACATCTTCATTTCCAGTCCCTAGCCATGACCTTGTGTTTTGTACAATTTCAGTGTTACCTCCAGTCCAAAAGTTTTATCAAGTTCTTAATCTATGATCCTCTTTCAGACTGTAGCTAGCCCCTAGTTTTGGTTCATCAGCAAACATCACCATCAACCCTCTTCGTTGCTTCCTTTCTTCTGTCACAGTCACAGGTGAAAATATTCACCAAGATCCAGTCCAGAAGTGATTGCTGAGTGACCATCTTTCAGGTCAGGACTTCCCATCTCAGGACTTCTCAATTTCATCCTACTCAAGCGGGCTCCTGCTTCACCCTCTAATCCTTCTGTTCATTCCCATCTCCAGTTTAACTGATCATTACCCCATCTCAGATGCATTACTGAAGTCCAGATAGATGGTATCTAATTCATTTCCTTAGACTAGAAAATCAGCTATCTTATCAGAGAAAGCTATTGGGATAGTTTGGCACAATCTACCTTTGGTAGACAAGACAGATGGTAAGAAGCAGATGGGGAGGGGAAAAAAAGGAAACTCATAGAGAGTGCTGTTCAGCCTGGCAGGCAGTGACTGCAGCATACCAGCACCACAGACACTCATTTTCCTTCAAGTAGTATAACAGGGGAGGGGTTTAAGGAAGGAAGGGTTTGAAGGAGAAGAGCACAATAGCTTTGTGGGTAAATGGAGAAATCACAAATGAGGGGGTTGTAATAAGACAAAGCAATGAACTTAATGTTCATGTTTACCAGCATGGCTGTTGACATGTTGAATGATGATGAATGGCAAAGGTGAACAGGAAACACAAATAGTATTCATTTTTCTCATAGCAGCAGAGCTAAGAAATCAAATGAAACCAAACAAGCCAGTTTTCATTTCACACAATATGTAATTAAAACAGGGAATTCATGGAGTCCAAAAGTGGAGGCCTGCACAGCTTATGTAGCTGTGTGGAAGAAAAGTCCACCAAGAGCTTTCCAGCAAAAAGATAAAACCCTGTGCCAGTAAGTGCCTATGTGATAGAGTGCTGGAGCCTAACAGGGCACCCTTCTGCAGCATGCAGTCCTTGGTCTGCTTATTGTCTCCTTCTGCAATTCCCTAGGACTTTGGTCTTAAGGTTGTGGGGGGTTTGTTTAATTTATTTTGTGGGAATAATTTTTTCTTCTAATTTTCCACATGTGTTCAGAGATCCTTGAGAGCTGCCCATGGATGTTAGAGCAGCTTACATCTGGAGTCTTTCTTTTCATCGCAGGCACAGGTCTGTAAGCCTCAGGCAATATGATCTACCAGGGGCAATCAGTGATCTGCAATTTAGACTCTGCTCTGCTCTGAGCAGTACCTTGGAAAGAGCTTGGTCTTGACATACCTACATCATATTATGGAGCAGCCCATATTTCCACTATCCCACTGCAATCTTCTCGTCCTCTCTGAATCTACATCAATCATTTAGGAAAAAAATACTTTCATAACTGTGCCTCAGGGGCCAATGAGCCATGGTCACTTTACGAATGAGCACTTGAACTCATATTCCCCAATTAGTTTTATTTTACCCATTAAAGATTAATGTTCAAAAGCTCATTGGCTGGTATAATGCAAATACTTTTACCTTGACAGGAATGCCTAAAAAATTATTTGGAAGTATATTCTATGAGGTCCCAAATGATTAGCAGTAACAGTGTTCACTAAGACTAAAGACTAGCAAATAATAAAGTTACTATGCTAAACCAAACCTGTGTTGTGCTTTGATTTCTATTTGAGGGTTGTACACAACTAATATAGTGCAGTAATACTAAAGCACTATTCAGTAAAACCCTGAGCAGTTACCATTTACAGTATATCATAGTCAGATGACAGCAGGAATGGTGGGAGTTCATTACAGGGACCATGAATTGTTGGAGGTAATTTAGATTACAATTTAAAGTTTAATTTAAAAATCTATCAACAAATGTGAAAGTGCTCGGGGAACATTTTAAAATGCACTTTAATCTCACCAGCACAAATAGCTTTTCAGAGCCCTAAACATCATCACCTGGAAAAACAGTAAAACTTTACTGCATCTTTAATTAAATTACAAACACAAAGGATAATTAACTTTTTTTATTTTTATTTTATTCATGCCATTGTTTCCCTTCAGAGTCAATATCTTCAAGTTGCAGGAACAGGATGTTATGAAGAAGTTTACAGCCTGCACGTTCCCCCAGGATATTACTGCATCTAGTAGATGAAGTGCAACACACGCACACACGCACGCACAGTCACACACACAGAATCGACAGAGGTACTAGAGACTGACTAAGATGTTCACCAAAGCATGTAAGAAGCTTGGTTTGAAAAAAAGAAGAGGAATGAATCAATCAGCCAGCCAGCCGAAAAAAGAAGGCAGACTCCGCTGTCCTCAGCATGTACAGCAGGGGCCACATGGTTCATACCATGGGACAGCTGAGAAATTAGAATCCAGCTTGCTCAAGCTGGCCCCTTGCAGGAATGAAACAATTTGCTCACGTCTTGTATTTACCTTGACTTCCCAGGCCCCATCTTCCCACCATTATTTCTTGGCATTAAGGATTCAGAGGGCATGTATCCTTCTTCTCCACATTAATCTGTAGGTCTGTACAGCCCAGTGGGGTTTGCTTCACAAGTGACTACAAAACCAGGCCAAATTCTTACTGGGTATGGCTACCCTTAATGCCTCTGAGCTATTGGTTTAATTTAATTTTATTTTCAACTTAAACCTGTCTGGGTTCAAACCTGTGTTGCGTTATGACTCTACAAATTGTCCTCAGCAAGCCCCCAAGCACTTGCTCATTTTGAGATACATGCATTGGCATTGTCTTTAAAGAGGTTTATGCCAAAACATTCAAGGATATACTCATCTACATGTCTTTAAATTGTGGAATGTGTAGAAGAGAGGGAGAGAAAACATAGCCAGATGCTAGTATTTGCATAGCTTAAACTACAAATCATAAACAATTGGTATTGCTGGTCAGAGATGTGCATAGAACAAGAACACAAAACTACCCTAGCATGATGGAAAGCTGCTGCTCAGAAAATTCTGCATGAACTGGGAGCAAGATCTTTGAAATTCTTGATGTTATTAAAGAGTCTGAGTTGAGTTCCTGAAAAAATCTGAAATCAGGCAGTTTTGATGTCTTCAGCAATGACGTTTAGTTTTCCCTGAAGCCAGCAGGGCTACTCACTTGAGGAGAAGAAATAAAATAAAATCTGTTCTCTTTCATTATCAGTGATTTTACTCAAGGATATGACTATGTGTCTAAAAGCATCAACTGGAATTTGGTGATATCTGGGCTTACCTACTGATTTACTACCATTAAAAGAGGCGGTCCTGTCACTGCCCCTTTTTACCAGCTGCAGATCCTACTCTGGCCCTCATGATGCCTCCATACTCATTTGGCCATATGGTATGCAGATCCAATTTGCTAAGCCAGAGGAAAAAGTCTTTTTTGTTGCCTTGCTTTTCCTCCAGACTCACAAGGAAAATTATCACAGAAGATGCTCATACAAGTACCAAAAGCGGTAGGATCACCTGGAGTGTGAAGAAACAAGACAGAAATTGTCCTCTTTCAACTGCAGCTAGACATTACATCATTGCAACTATATTGTTTAAACAGCCCCTTTGAGAGATCTCTTTTGGGGCGAAGTGCTAGCCACAAGAGAGTTGGGACTGTGAGCAGACACATAGCCTCTTGTTTGGTATCTCTGGGAAACAGGACTCCTGGGCCAGCTTTTTTTGTTACAGGATTTCATCAAAGGCAGAGTTACCCCATCAGTGATGCAAGCCAAACAGCTGCAAAGTGGTTTGAAAACAGAAATCATGGCTCACTAATACAGCAACACAGCTTCATTTTCAAAGGCTGATTGCTCAAGACATAGGCAAAAAAAATTTGGACCTGTCTGCAAAATACTGTGTAGACATACCTGGAGAAGCATCTGACTCCATCACATTTTTTCCACTCCTGGGGGGAACAACCAAAAATATTCCAAATTTTGGCTAACAGCTTAAGTCAAAGGAATAAAAGACAAGAACATATGTATTCAGTTACCATGGGACTGAGCAGCTTTATGAAATCCCTATCATGAGTCTTTGCTGCCCTCTGTACATGAATGAGTTACATGCTCAAGGCATATATAAATCAACAAGCACCTTCGTAGGAGGCACAAACACCCTTCTGAATGCGCCAGTCCTGCTCCCCACCCCAGCTCTGCCAGTGCTTACACACCCAAGCAATAACCTTCAAAATCACCAATATTGCCTAAGATGACAGAGTCTACTGATTTAGACAGTCTGCACGGCCCCTCACTTACACAGCGAGAGAGCTGCATGGTATTGAGAGATCCCACAGTAAGGTATATGCCATAAAGACAAAGTAATGTGTAAATATGTAAAATGAATATTGAAGGAGGGGGGCACAACACAGGGAGATGAGGGGGAGGGTGAGGGGCTGCCATCCTCTGGAAATAAGTGTAGGACCTCATTATGTGAGCAGAAATAAAGAAATGAACACAGAATAAAAGGAGCACCACACAAACTATATATCATTTTAATTAAAATCTACTATCTGCTAAATATATGTACAGCTGTTGGATTTCCTAAGCCAACTGATTCAAATAGGTTTCACAAGGACTCACAGATAAGGAATTAAAAAATAAAATCAAGAGTTCCTTGATAACTAGCCAGAAACTGATCCCCTTTTGGGAAAGTCTTTATTTTATGTAAGTTAATATGGGAGGGGGGTGTTGATCACAGAAGACAAGCCTCTTAATTCCTTTCAAATAAAATGAGCAGGCATGACACGGTACTATCACAGAAGAGAAAGAGCTGCCTGTGTGTATTAAATGTTAGTGCTTTGCCTGCTTAATTATTGGTTAATCTAGCAATTTAGCATGCTTCATTTAATTCTAATTAGGAGAATTAATAGGCAGGGAATAAAGATTTAAATAGACTGGCACAAAACAAAACTGAGACTTAAACTGCTCTTGGAAAATTAAGCTTTTTTTTTTTTTTAAATACAGTTCCTACAGCCTTACATGTCTCTCCTCAGCACTGCTGCTATCTTAAACAGGAGGGCCTAGGTCAAATGAGTGATTTTAAAATACTCTGGGCCCACTCCTCATTTGGCATTGATGAGTGGAGCCACAAGGATTTATACCAGAGCCTGGGATCAGGGTGTTTCTTTTTGTTCCTCTCTCTCCCTCTGAATCTAGTCTTTGGGGTTTGGCTTCCTCCTCAGAAAAGGACATATGATATGGTAGGAGATTACTGTATTATATTTGCACATCTCACTTTCTGTCTTTTTTTTTTTTTTTTTTTTTAAGAGCACTAGGGATAGAAGATAATTTAGCAGTGACACTGTCCTCAGGAGTTACCCACCATTCATGTTAAGTGATGCCTTAACTCGTGGAATTGTAAATTATTTTATTCCTTCCTCAGTCTGATGCCTTCTTTATTTTCTCTCTCCTGGCAAAGCTTTGGGGGATGAAGACACTCTCCTTTTCCACTTCACCAGCTGGCTGCCTTCCATTCCTGCCGCCCCCAAATGTTACAGCCTGATTTGCATGGTGTGTTTGTCTTTGCTAATCAAGCCGCATACTCTGACAAGTCCTACGACATTGGACATGGCTGTTCTTCTAATTAAGGTGCTAACTGAATTAAATGGCTGCAGTAATGAGCAGATGAGCAGCATAAAAAGTAAAGAGTCAGATAGGCCAATTAACAAAAGAGCTGAGCATAATTATAACATTTAAAATACATGCAGCTCTGTACCAATATTGTTAATTGTTACAGGGGAATTTATGATAATTGGCTCAACAACAGGCATGCAGGCTTAACCTGGGATGAAGCCTGTAATTAAAAAAATTATATTCAACAGAAAATACAGAGCAGGGATAATTAACACTTGATTTACATAAAAGATGTTTATAAAGTGAGGCAGAGTGCTGCACAAATGCTACACCAAACACAAATTCTCCTTCACCGTGGCATTTAGCAGTATCACAAAGGTAGGAAAGCACAGGCCAGAATTCAAGTTTGTTTCCGACCTAAGCATGGGCCAAGGCTGACTTTCAGACCTGGGCAACCCTTACTGTATTTTGCTATCAGAGTTTAAACACAAACATGGTCCCCACCCTGTTCCTGTTTAACAGAGCTACCTCTTAGCTGTACCCCACCTTTGGATGCTGCTGTGCCTGCAAATGAGCACTTGTGGCAGCTAGAGTTGAGCCGCCTACACTGGTAGCACAGCTGCCTTGGCAGAAAATCTCTTGTGCTCCATTAACACAGTCTTCAGCTTCCACCAGGGGCTCTACCAGCACAGCAAGAGCAGCCAGAACCTGGATGGACCTTCACACTGGGCTCCCACCTGGGGTGACCAAGGCAAAGCCCTAGAACAGTCCTGGGAGCCACCTGGAGCCTGGGACTCCATTTGTACATGGTGGATTATGATTTTTTCCTGTGTTGCCTGCAGAGCTATGTCCTCCCTTCCCCTCTGTTCTCCTTCTCTTCCCAGTGCATCACCAGTTTAATGCACATCCTCCTTCCTCTCCCCTTTCTCAGCACAGCCTGGAGAAGGCGGCATTGGTCTGAACTCTCTCAGGCCAAGGAGGGGTCAGGACCTACCACCTCCCATGGCCTGCTTAAGCTCTCTAACTGGTAAACTAGCAGTTATGATGGCACATCATCCCTTACCGCTGTGTTTTCAACTAATGGATGTAAATGTTCACCTTTAGTAAAAGGTTTGGGTCTTGGAGCCATATGTATGCAAAGGCTCTACTTTGGATATGCCAGTGTGCTCAGCCACTCCTACAGGCTGGCTGCTAAATTCAGGCCATTCCCTACCCAGACAGCAAATGTGCCAAAAACCCAGGGCAAAAAACACTCCATGAACCCACCCCAAGCAAATCTCTGAGAATGCTGACTACTGTCCTGTGCTTCCACGAACATTCACCCTCCGCCTGCAGACCCTCAGCACCTGGAGAACACTTGCATTATAAGATATAAAATGGCCCAAACTCACCTGCAGCTGACACAAAAATGCAAAATATCATTATTTTGAGGTTTTGGGTTTTTTGGTTTTATTTTTCCATAAAAAACTGGGAAAAGAGTACTGACATTGACAATCTCATGCTCCTCAGGCTTGTTGAAGGAAAACTACAAACTGGTTTGGTGCAAGATATCTTCTTACTTATGTTTATTGCCACTGTGAGATGTCCATATCTTTAACCCTTAAAGCAATCATTTTTTACAAGGCCTATGTACTAATACAAAAAATGTTTACTTATGTCTAGCTGAGAAAGAGCAAGTCAGAAGCTCCTCAGTTATACTAAGTGTGTCTTGCAAGCAAGTATACAGAATCAGTGGGAGGCATTGCAGAAAAGTACAGAACACAAACATGGACATGTACGTTTCTATATACTTCTAAGTTTATGCTGCATCTGCCATTTATTACCGCTGTCTACTCTCTGCCTGCAATTGTGTACAGCACTGGGACAATTAGTGGCTGGATGCTGTAATGCAAATAAACACATTGCAGCATTCATCAGAATCATATTTTGTCTTCATCTGTGATGATGTGCAAGGCAGGAAAAGCGCACAACAGCATTACAGTGATTTTTGAAAAGCCTATGATTCCCAGCTGTTACCACAGCAATGTTGAAAACGCTGCAGGGGTCTGTTTTGAAAAGGTGATGGACAAACGAACAGAGAAAGACTATTTCTAGCAGTGAGATCAAGAGCTATCATCAACCGACAGGGGAGACTGAGCCTGCAAGTCTAAATGTTTTGAAGTTAAATGGTAACAGTGACAGGAAAGGTAGCCAGGGTTTCATTAGCCTATGTTTGGTTTATCTTTCCATCTTCTCCAAGCCAATAGCCATAAACCTGTTTAGTCCACTGCTTCATCCCTGAATCTGACGCTCCATAGAGAAAATTATGGATGAACACGAGTACTGTAACTAAAGCATTTTGTAGTCAGTTGTCTGCTATGCATCACTGTACTGTTAATCACCATAACAGGCTCATTTATCCCTAAAGTCTCTTTGTGGGTCTCTGGCAGAGAAAAACAATGTGCTAAGATAACTCTTGATATAAACGTCACTTTGGAATATCTTGGATGTGAATAGGCAAGAAAATTACATTTTGAGCCAGTCCAGAAACAGAGATGTTGACAACTTGGAGAATTTATGTGTAGAGATTAAAATCGTCCCTTTTTATTTTTTTAATACCTCAAAATATGTTAGGTCTGGAACAGAAACAAGCAAAAAATTACAACATTTCCTCAAAGATCTTGACAGTTTAGGTTCTGATACTGCAATTGCTAAGGCATAAACCTAAATTAAGGTGTAATTATTTCTAGTGAACTTACTGTGACTAATCATATGGGCAAAGTTGGGTGTGGGCAGAAGTACTTGAGGAAACAAGGTTAATTATGCATAAATTTTGTCACAAAACATACCAACCTGTAAGGCAAATTACCTAAGTTATACTGAGAGTATTGGCTGCTGCATGACCAAGTATACTCTGAAACAGTGCATTTACACAGCTGTCTTTAAAATGAAATCTTAAAAATAGCCTTTTATTGGAGATGCGGGTAGAGAAGCTTTATACATTAATCTAAATTTCCTTGACTTTAAAATATGAAATAGTATTTTCTAGATTTCAATTAATCAAAATATCTATAATGCTTATTCATATGCTATTGTATCTTTCACAGAGATGATTAAAAATTCATCTCAAAAAAAAAAATCACTAAAACAATAACTAAATCCAGAAATATCAAAAAATATAGTAGGAGTCAGTCAGTTGTTGTTATTAAAAAAATTGTATAATTCCATAGTTTATATAAGATTCTAGGATAGCCTTTATTTCTTTATTCATCAAAACTTACTGCTAAGTAGTGATTGGATAGATGGTGTGAAGTACATGGGGGTTTTTGCCACATGATATTATATCTGTTCACTGACTTAATGAATACATATTCCCAACATAGCTAGTCAGATATGCATACTTGAAAATCAATTTCAATTGATTTTTTTTTTCTTACGCCAAAATTCCAGGCCATATTATGTAGTCCACATGCCAAAGTTTGCTAAATATTTTGGACAATAAAACATTCAGATCCCTGTCCAAGGGTTGTGAGACTCCTAGTAGATGTAGTGAACATACAAAAAGCAACAAGTGACAGGAAGCAAGTTATTGGAAAAGTTCTTTGGATGTCTCACATATGCTTTCACTCAATCACAGTCTCCAACGTTTGCCATGGTCACAGATCTATCCTGATATAGCCCAGAGGTTTAAGGTGAGAGGACTTTATATTTTATCATGGGTTATGTAGTAAAGCAAATAGTAGCAATGCAAACAAGAAAGAGGTGAAATATAATCTCCATAGACCACTAGTACATCTCCTGTACAAACACATGTCCAAAGAAAACATTTCCATTCAGCTCAAAATCTAATTAACTTATGTAAAATAACCATTTTCATTTTTTTTCCAATGGAAAACAAATCTCACTAAACACAACACTTTCCCACTACCTACTTCAATTTTTCAGAGATTGAATTTTCTGTTGAGAGGATTGAAAAAATCCTCACCAGTCAGGCTTGTAATGGTAAAGTCAGCACTAGATACGAAGTCAAGTGTTTGCAGAAAATGAGCTAAAAATGAGCAAAAAAATATTTAAAACCAGGAATGAATATTCATTGAATTGTTTTGCTAAGTTAATACTGCTCTAGCAATATCATTGTTGTCATTTGAGCCTACTCAGCAGCTAAACACCAGGCAGTTGCTCACCCACCCTCCCCCCACTCGGGAACGGAGAGGGAGTCGGAGGGGCAAAGGGAGACTCGCGGGTTGAGATAAAAACAGTTTAATACCAGTGACAGAACAATATTCTGACAGCAGTACCAACAGGTAACGTACCATACAGCTGCTCACCTCCCGCTGACCAACACCCGCCTGCTCCCGGCCGACGATCCCCAACACAAAGGCCCCACAGCCACACTCCCGGAAGTGAGAGCCCCTCCAGGCCCACTCCTGCCTTTATACGGTGAGCACAATGTCACATGACATGGACTATCGGCCAATCGGGGCCCAGCCCTCCAGCTGTGCTCCCCCCGCCCCCGCACACAGGTGAGGGCACTGGGCCCTGGGGAGCCCCTGGGGTCTCTGTGCTGCAGCTCCTCCCGCTGCCAGACCCACGGGAGCTCTAGGCCAGCCCCAACCAGGACAAACATCGAGCACAGTAGTAGCTGCTCACCCAGGTTTTTCTAATGTAAGTAAGACTACCGCAGGTTTCACTAGGATCTAAATATTTGCAGAATGGTGTCCAGACATAGTTTCTTAAGACAAATATGCCCTGTTGGTTAATATTTTCAAATTTTCCAAAGCATGTAACAGAACAGCAAGCACTACCAGCAGAGTTGACGGCAGTATCATTTGCTTACCTGTGCCCCTTCAGATCTATAGGTACATCCCCATCATAGAAATACATAATACAGAGGGCTGCATCAGTGAACCCATTGATAGGTCTACAAAGGAGGCAATCACCATTTCTTTGGCTGTACTAGGAAAATGGGCATACGAGAGAGGCTCATCACTGATCTTTCCAGCAGACGTTTACCCAGTACTGTCAAATTTAAAAAATTCAATAATGTGTGAGTCCGATCAAAATGATAGAGAGATACAATACCTTGGCTGACAAAATCATATGGATCTGGGAACAGATGTTTTAAGGGAAGGATAACACTTCTTGAAGAGAAATCCCAGCAGAGATGACAATATGTCTTCATAGGCTGGAGTGCCGCAGGATAGAATTGAATTAGCAAAGATCAGAAATTAGTCCCACAGATTTTAAGAATAAGAGATTTTTACTGTGTGTTAAAAAGCATGTCAGCAAACAGAATGTGAAGAGTCAGTACAGGGGTTTTAATGTGACTATCTCACTTTCAATCTGGGCAGCATATATTCTACCCCAGCCGACATGTGCTTGAGGTTATGGTGTTGTCCATGAGGATCAGCAGGATACATCCCTGTATCACCTTCAAAGTGACCTTAGTTTTTGTGTTTCAAGTATATTAGAGGCCTGATTAACCTGTTCCAAAAAAACATCATGAACAATGGACGAAAGTAAGAAAAGTATGGCCAAGGCCCAGCCTGCAAATAAAGGAAGAAATCTCCCATAACAGGAATGTTTAAAAATAAAACCCTATAACTGTAACCTGGCTGTGTAATTTATATGTATCGGGAATCTTTCAGCTGGCCAGAGATGCTATAATTATACTACAGGAATCTGACTACGAATTTGGCATATCAGTTTTGAAAACATGCCCCAGGGTTTCCAAGCTGCCATAATTTTACTTGAGCAGTAATGGAATAAATACAATCTAGATACACATTGCTGTTCTTCAGCATAACTACTTCTTCAGGCAGATTTACCATAACGCACTCTGAACAGAAAAACTATGGCTCATTTACAAATGTAATTTCAATTGAGGATAGTTTTCCAATCTTCTTTCATTTGAGTCTCAATTGAACTTCTTCTCCTTTTTGATGGCATGATTAGACATTGTGAGAGCTGTTGCAGATTAGTCAAGCACAGAGAGAGTAAATTGGGAAGGATGTTTTATCAGTGCACGTCACAATATATGAAAGCAGATGTGTATGCTCTGAGCTGTTCCCTCAAATTACTGTTATGGAATAATTTAGCCCTTTTGATTCTCACAGATTACTGCTTCCACTGATCATGCTGTCAAAATCAAAGTGAGCACTTCATTCCGCTTTTATTCATGCCAGATCTATTTTGCTTTCATAATGAGCAGATATTACCACTGCACAAAGAGGATAAAGACATTCACAGTGATAGATAGGCGAGAGATTAAATGGGATCTTTATGACTTCTTCAGCCATCAGTTTTGACTGTGCGATAAGACGAGTCGAGTTGGGCACTGATTTGTTCTTTATTGGAGCCAATATTAGCATGAGCTTACCAGTGCACAGTCTGATAAAATCCATTTAAGGTGGAATCTGTATAACAATTCATGAGTTACAAGAACTTCTCCTATAAAATGCATCTTCAGCAACCTCTGCAAAGGCAAAATAAGCTATTTCAGAATTATAACTTCTTACTTTCTGGGGAAATAATTAATTTACAGTTCTGTGATTTAAGGGTCACATTGGGATTATCAACACTCCTGGAACCACGGGTTTAAATCCTCACAATCATCACTTAATTTTCTACTGTTCTAAAGGGATGCTTAGGCAACCCCTTAAAATCCAAACCCTACATGATCTACCCAAGTTTTAGAAGCTGTGTGCTAAAGTTTCCCCACTTTGCTTGGCTACAGACTTTCTACCTGCCACACAGTCCTGCTGTGCACACAGTCTTTCTCGCACCACTCCTCCAGCCTGCAGAAAGAGCAGTGTTACATGTCTGTAGCTTGCAAAGTTCTTTGCCATAAAAGGTCCCATATAAATACTATTAGATAAGGCTAGTTAAAGTGTATTATAGGTAAATTTGAACAGGGCAGGAACTTGGAGCAAACTGGGGAACTCCACTGGGATGTCAAGATTTTGATAAATAAAGACTATCATGCTTCCTTTACTAATATTTCAGATTGAGGTTGGGGGGCACATGTCTTTCTGGCAGAACAAGTCTTGCTGTTTTTCATTCTAGCAGCAGATTACAACAAGGTTATGGAAGGAATGGCACTTGAACCATGCTATCTGTCACTGCTGTGGATGCTGTGGTTGCTATGAAAATGGGAATACAGGAGATGTATATTTCCATGCTGCAGATTGAAACTCCTGAGACACAACTTAATTGTTCAGCTGAAGGTCCAAACACATTTCCTCCTCAGGATTCCCTGTTCTGATGTGGTTGAAGAGAAGACCTATCCCAGATAAACCGGTGGTCTGGGGATTAGGATCAGCATCCAGAGTTGCAAATGGTTGCATTAATTATATACAAATTACCTTGGATTTTTAACTAGCAAATCAAATTAAAAAATCTTCTGAGGGACAGGTTTTTTAGGAGAACTGACTCCACCATGATTCTGGGATTAATCATAAAGAGATGAAGGGGTTGGGGGGCAATTTTCAGTTCCAGATGCCAATTCCAGAGCATATCAAAATCAATTCTGACCATTTCAAGGCAAAGGTATCTGTGTGCTGAGCATATTTATGTAATTTACTATTTTTCTGGATTATGAGTGGGCCCAAAAACACCAATCAAAATTGGAGTCTCACTGACTTTGATTTTGTTCCAACCCTTGCTGAAAGACCCCTCTGTACTCTCTTCCAGGTTTTCTTCATAAGGTACTCATGACCCTACCTATGGCTGTCTCTGCATCTAGAGACCCCACCAGGACTCTACAGATCTTCCAGTCCTATATGAGACTGCTCAGTAGCTGATATTGTGCAGTTATTCACTTCAGTCAATGTCAGAAACATGTTTCACATGTGCTAAAACAGCACACATAACATAGCCACAAGACAAGGAACTGGTTTTTATCCTTCCTTCTATTTTATTACGATGAAATAGTTCAACTGCTTGAACAAAAAGCTTTACTTTATATTTTTCAGCATGCTAAGGAAGCCGTTGGTTAATAAGTACTTCTGTGGAGAAGTAAAAAGACAATAACCGCTCCCTATGACAACCTGGCTGTACATGTAATTTCTTGTATCTGTAATTATAAGTTATATATATGTAATTATCATTCACATATTAGCCAACATTTTATTTCAAAGCATAAGTCCAACTAACTCAATAGACATCATGGTAGTGATACAGT
Organism: Tyto alba; assembly: GCF_018691265.1. Classification (NCBI taxonomy): domain Eukaryota; kingdom Metazoa; phylum Chordata; class Aves; order Strigiformes; family Tytonidae; genus Tyto; species Tyto alba. The sequence goes on from NW_024881327.1 coordinate 47,877,845, forward strand.
ACATGGCAGTAGTCATGTATGATCAAAATGGAGAAATTATACCCGGTCAATGTTTTTTCAGATCAAGTTATATTTTATTATTTTTTCCTACATTGGAATATTAAGATAGTCTCAATGGAAGCCAATATTCGTTGTGTTCTTCAGTTCTTCAAAATGGCTTTGATTCCTGATGCTCTTCTTTGTTGTGATATAATGCAGCAGGTTGTATCTTGACTTAAAAGGATAACCATCTACCCATGTATTCAAGGGATTGTTTGCTGTCCACTGTTTTCAAATCTTTCATGTAGTTTTCACACAAATATGCAGTAAGCAATGAAGTCTTTGCCAACATAAAATGACCTTAAGGAGGCAGGTACTATAAAAGTAGTGAAGTAGGATCACTTCGAACGCATTTCTTTTAACAACAAATGCCTTCATAGCCACCTGCCAAAATGTCATTTGGTTATTCAGCACTATTTTTCACATTTCCAAATATGGAAAATTATGAGTGGATTATTAGGGAACTTTAACATTCTAGGGGAATTACAGAACTAAACAGGCCCCAAACCCAAGAAGGAATTGAGATTATATTTCTGTACCACTTCAACTTAGTCAGATCCCAAAATTCTATTAAAAGTATTTTCAGATAAATACCATTGGAGGAAACCAAAATTTTTATGGATGACTCAAGAATGCCAAGGCTGAAAAAAGCACAATACAACCCAAACCTAGATAAATGAAGCATCCAGAAGCAGAGATTCACTTTACAATATAGATCATCTATATTAACAGACAGGTGAATAGAAAATTGCCAGTAGAACACCACCCGCATGAAGTTCACACTCAGCATTGGGTAGAATTGTTGAGCTCTCTCATCACTGAATAAATTCAAGGAGACCAACAGGTCCTTGTCATTAGCCATCTTATATTTTCTCCTTATTTTAAGGTCTGTCACAAATTTTGTATTTGGACCAAATTTAGTATCTATTTTTTTACAATTCATAGGTTTTCTGAGAAAACAAGGCCTGACCTGATCTGCTCTTTTGCTTTAACACAGTAAGAAATCCACAGTTTTGAGAGAACAATCAGTGTTTTCAATTAAGTCAATATCATTCCTTTGCACAGACAATACAACCCCAAATGTACAGGCAGTGCCCTCCACCAGGTAACACCCCAGATTAAGATTGACAAATGACAACCACTTCTCAGTCTGCCTTGTATTACCAATATCCTGTAGGTAACAGTCATAAACAATTTTCTTGTATTCATCCGTGAAAAGACAACTCCCCTGTGCTCTTAAATGACTGGGGATAGATGGCTCTTGTCTCCAACCCAGTCGACAGTGCTGACCAGAGGCAGAGCGACGGCAAGATACATGTCCTTACAGACTGTGGTGGCAGCTGCATTACAAGTATATGCCAGCATAGAAGAACCCATCAAGAAAAAAACAACTATCAAATGGGTCACTGCACCTTGCCGTGCACATCTTAATGTTCCTTAGCACATAAAATCCATCTTTTCTTGGGTAATCAGGGAGTAAATTAAAGGAGCTCTTAAAAACAATCCCATACTAGGGACGTCTACAGGAATTAAATTTATACCAGTGAAAAAGTTCTTGCTTAACTTGGCCTTACTCATCTGAAAGAATACAAATAGATACAAGATATGTAGTTTATCTGCTACTTTAAAAATCCACAGATGGCATAAATGCTTTAACTGCCAGTCCCTCTTAGTGAGAAATCAAGGAAGATTCCCTGCTGCAGTTATAGCAGGAGGCTTGAGAACTGGGGCAAGGTTTGGTTCTGTTGGGCATGACAATTCAATCTGCATCTCAGTGCCTCAAGTTTAATAATACATAATTTCTTCTCTCTTTCTCATTGACTTCGATTTTAATTTAATTGCAGAAACAATTGTCTTTAAACACCTATAAAATCAGCATCACCCGTATACACAAAGGTTTTGGTAGTAGGCTTTTATTAGCAATGAAATGACAAACATTCTAATTCACAGTGCTGGCTTTTCTGTGAAGACACATGTGGGAGACAACAGTTCACACACACTTTAGGATAAGATTCCTCTCAGACACACACACATGCACACACCTTCCAGCCTCAGCAAACTGTTTGATATACAAATGGGCTGGAGTATGAATACAAGAAGAGATACAAAACTGTGAGTGATAACTTTGCCTACACATGAGCATCTTTCTTCCAGACAAAGCGTTTTGTCATATCTCTTCTTCAGATTCCAATCCTGTAAAATGAGGATAATCATAATTATCTCATTGGCATGGAGACAAATTAACCAGTCTTCAAGAAATGCCATAAAAGCTTTGGATCGTTTGTATTACAGTAGCACAAAATATGAACAGAAAGATGATAAACGAATAATGCAGCAAAGGAAGTTAATGCAACAGGAGTGAGATATCCAGTCCTGGAAATGCTGTTGAGTGTGAAGCCTGGGAAGACTCAGTGAGTATTTGATATGGCAATCAAAAATGTATCTGATATAAAGCATTGCTGTAAAAACAATCATAGTCATTCACAGTAGATGTTATTAAATATGATGACAATGTGTTTTGTGACAGTGTTATGGGATTGACTTATTCTGTGTCTGCTACTACTCACTGTGTTAGCTCCCATCAGTAAATCATTTTACAGCTTTGGTATGTAGTGGCTGGGTTCTTGGCATAAGATCACAAACTTCTAAATCAATGCCACATCAAACCTTACCTGAGTGATGCATCTTGCCATGGCAGACTGTGCTAGACACCTTTCCAGCAGGGCCATGTACCTGGAGCATGTTTGGGATGGCCAACGGCAGCTTCTCCTGCCCCAGCACCAGCAGCCTTCACGCAGCTGGCCACAGCACTAGGAGAATCACCTACAGCGCAGGCTTGTGTCAAAGGCATTGCCATGACCACAGCTGAGAACATCTGGATTGAACTAAAGCTTAATTGGGATGACATTAAGAAATGGTAATGATTTCTGACATGAATGAATTATGGGCTGGTGTCATTCTCAGAAGAACATTCTTATCTTTGCTAAAGTTACCTTGGGGAGATAAAGAAACACATTAAGATGGAACCTAAGCCATTATTCCAGCTAAAAACTGAGGTGCTCAAAATAAAATATCACATTGAAGGATTAGTGGCCATTACTGCAGGTAGTATATGCTGAATGCTATACCCGACTGACACTGTTTGTCTACACTAATCTTAAAAAGAGACATTTCAAAGGTCAGGGAAACATGGCTTCCATGAACAGTGAATTGTCAACATACCTGAGAGGCTTATAGAAAAGAGGACCATCTGGGATGAGTTATTTCTATGTAATTTTACATTCCATGGAGATGAAAGCAGAAGAAGTGAGAAAATATGGCATTGTAAATTAATATAAATCTTTCTAAAGCTATGAAAGTAGTTTCTCATTCAAGTTTAATCCAAAAGAACCATTAATGTCATAAACATATGGCAAGATGTAAACCAAAATTGTTTGTGTGACATAATATGCTTCCTTTATAACAGATGTAAGACATCCAGGACCTAAAAAATTGTTGAGAATTGGGTTTTGTGCTTGTATTAACCAAAGAAATAACCAAAACACCCGACTAAGAAAGATGAGGGGAAGGACATATACCAGCTTCTTAAGTAGCATGGCCCTTAGGAAAAGCCTCAAGAAAATTGAGAGTTTGTTGTTGCCCAAATTTTATCTTAGAGACATTTGGAGTGACGAGAATCAACAGCTCTTGTTGCCTGGCTCCTGCCCAGTTCAGGAGCACAAGACAGTGCAGCCTTTGTACATAGACTGGAGCAGAGGTTACCACAGCCCAGTTTTTTATTTATTAACTTTACAGAACCATCCACAGAACCTCAGCTGAGTGCTGAGAACAAAAAAAAAGTCACAATAAAGGATGTACAGTCAAGGAGGGTCGCTGCTTGGGATGGGCACAGGCAGTGACAGGGAGAAGCAGACAGCACTAGAATCACCAAATGGGGCACGATATGCTTCTGCCTTCCCCCTCTCCCCTGATTTGCAGCAAGTGTGTTACTGGTGTGCCTCCATCAGAGTCCCGTGATCCCATGTCCCCAAAGTGTTAGAGTGAGGGCTGTGCCACAGAGCAGGTACAGCCCTGCCCCGGTGCCTTTGGGCAGCAAGGCAGCCTAAAAGAAGACCAACAGATTATATTTGCACTAAAGACTCTTGTGAAAACATGTGAGCAATCTGCATTTGGGCAAATTTGTTGCCATTTTGTGTTTGGCAAATATGGTGTTTGTAATTGCCATGTTGTTGTGCCTCTCACAGAAGGCAAGGATTATGGACAGCATGCAACCACCATGACCTTCACAACAACCCACTTCCCCTGTCCATGATCAGGAGCATCAGCAGACTCCTGTGAATAGTGTTGTTTAAATTGCTTTTGAATGACACATCGGCTATTTAATAATCTCTCCTGTTCTCTGATTTAAGCAAGTCACAGTTTAGTATTTTAGCAGAGGAGGAGCAAAGCCACTATAAAGGTAAAACCAAAAATGCTTCAGAGAACTTGAAAGTGAAAGGAAGAAAAACAACTGTTCCTGATGTTAAATTCAGTGGCAGTAAATCCCATTCTTTTTTCCGGTATTTTTTTCCAGAAATAATTTACAATCTAAAACGTATCTCATGGCATACAAATCAATCCATATTGAGCCCGTCTGCCATTAGAGAAGGTCCAGAAGAGGAAAAAAATAAAAAAGAACTACAAATATTTGCATTGTGATACATTTTTCGCTTTGAAGATGTCTGTTATTTACATGGTTCACAAAGTTTTAATAGAAGTCCAAGTTGTCCTTCTGATGATGGTCCCTGTTCTGCAGTAAGGACAACAAACTACCAGGGGTTGTCCCTGCTGCAGAGGATCTGGCTCTGGAATTGTGCAGATGTGCTCTGAGTGGTCCTGAGGCTGCAGCAAGCCTAAACCACACAGTGACAATTAACAGCAGCAAACGGGTCACCAAAACAAGGCCATGCTGTTTCACTCCCGATTCCAGCACAAAAGCAGGTCCCTTCGGTCCAGCCAGTGTGTTCTAAATACTTTGATGAAGTTTCCACCTTAAGGATTGTGGGGAGGAAAAAATAGAAAAGCAAATTGCAGAATGTAGACTGAAGTACTTGCGATCCTTGTGACAAATACTAATGTATAAATCAGCAGCCCAATCCAGGCCCGGGCCGCTGATCATGTTCTTTGCTGAAATGTCACCTGTTCCTATCTAACGATTTGCATAATGCAAAGCTTCTCACTCGTAAAATACAGATTAAGAGGGGAAGCAAAGAGTCATTCTCGAACCATGGAGCCATTTCAAAGGGAGGAAAAAAAAAAAAAAAAAAAAAAAAAAAGCAGTCTTTACTATTAACCCTGTCATAACCACAGGCTTTATTTCCCTTTTTTGCATTTAAAATGATAGCTCCATTTGGAAAAGAGAATAATCAGTTAGATCAAGACTCACCTTTTTTATTTGTTTGCTTAATTTTTGTTGCACTCTCAAATTCAACATGAACAGAAGTGAAATAATTAAACCATTTAACACTGGAACTTTAGTGAAACATTTCATCGGTCTTGTAGAGCCTGTCTGAAATGCATGGACATCTATTGACAGATTCCTGTCAACTTAAATGCAGTAAGGCTCTGGTAGCCATTTTGAGGACGTTCTTTACTATTTGTTTTCCCATACTTTTTAATTTACCATAAGGTATATGTCTCTGAGTGCTATCTCACTGCCTAGAAAGAAGGGCGAGCTTTTTTTTTTCTTTTCCTGCAGTGAAGACAACAGTGTTTATGGCTATGCAAAATTCTTTTAAATCAGCTTTATGCAATATTAGCTTTATATTGCTAATAAAAAGTATTCAGAATACAGATGGAGTGACAGACACAAAAATAAGAAGGTACATGAACTGAATATTTCAGGGTTGAAAACAATGCTAATTGTCAAAGATAATGATGAGGTTTATTCTTTCCCACATTATCCTAACAAAGACTGGTCTCCTCAAGGAAGGTGTCTCTGTTCTCCCAGTAAGTAGGTCGTCTTGGCCATCACCAGAAACTCGGTGCTGGCATTCATTTGGCTCAGGCTGGCAACCCCTTTGCTCCAACTGATGGTACTGTTCCAAGGCACAGTTTAAGTTATTCAAGGGATAGAGGCTGTTTTCTTGCAAGAACTTCAAACTTGCATATGCATGTATAATGCTACAGGGGTGACCATGGTCCCGACTGCAACATATGCCTCATCTTCTCCCTCAGGCCAGTTGTGTCTGGCAAACCCCCTGCCCCAGCCATTTGGCCTAGACAAATTGTTTATAAGAGTTTAAGATCTCCCTATCTAAAGTACATCTTATTTCTGTGCACCATTGTGACAAGAAGGGAGATGGGAGCATGTGCTGATGCTGTCACATCTTGTGTTTACCTGCAGAGCAGCGGTAGGGGATTTTCAGAGGAATGGGGTTTATTCTGACATTCCCCACTGGGCTGCCAGTGCCCAAACACATTAACCTTCAAGGAATGGTTCAAAGCTTACCTATTTTCTTGTGGTCCTGAACTGCAAGTTGCTGAAGTCTCCTTACTTTCTCTGGCAAGAGATGAGGTTTTATATGTCATACTGAGCTTGCTGCACCCTGCTGCAGCGCACAGGCACTTCTGTTTCAGGATGCATTTGTTCACTCACCACTGATTAAGCAGTTTCAAGATTTTTCCCTCAAGATTTTTAAATCCTGGGCAAAATAAATAAGCAAACCTGAGTGTAATAAGGTGCAAAAATAGGCACTAAGGCTGCAGCCATTTCTTGTAAGCACACTCATGGGCAGGAGTGGCAAGCACACTAATTGCATGACTGAAGATTGGGCCAGTTACGTTACGATTAGGCAGAAAGTTTAGATACTTTCTGCTTATTTAGAGATACTTTTCTGATGATACAAGTCTGAACAGGAATATGAGTTTGAAAATAACCTGAAGTTTTAAGAGGCCTTAGGAAAGGAAGTGTGGTGAAACTCATATTTAAGACTTGCAGAGGAGATCACATAGGAACCAAAACTCTTATGTGATGCTGGAAGATGAGTTTAGACAAAAAATTCAACACTGATTTCCATGGGACTCATGAAACAGGCTTTCCAGAAAATGTCCTGAGTCCATCTCCTTATGTCTGAGAGATAACCCTTTCCCACTGCTTTCACAAAACTTGTCAGAAATGTCTGTGACCTCCAAAAATTGAGACAAAACCATGGGCAAGCAGAGATATACAGAACAGGATGTCATGGAATGAAGCTAAGTATGGAAAATGAGATGCAGCTGATGAAAAGAAACTGATAAGGAGCCATCAGAGACAAATTTTACATTGCTACACCAGAGAATTTCATGTAAGCTTAACTATAGATCATGTCAAAGTGTGGGAAGTGTGTTACTGTTTTTTCCCTCCTTAATCATGTCATTTTATACTGGACCTTCTTTCAATATCCAGTCTAAAAAGAGATACTTTCTGAAGTCAAGGACAAGAATATAGGGCTCAGAGGAAAGTAACTTGGAAGAGAATCTAACTAGGTTCTAAGCACTGATGCCCATGAAGACTGACAAAGGGACGACATTTTGTAGTATTTTTTTTTAAAATAGGCACAACTACAACACAAACATTAACAAAAGTTAGTGGGAACACTTCCCTGTGAACTGTCTGGAATCATCTCTTCTTCCAGGTACTTCTAGATTTGTGATGTGATGTAGGTAGGTAGAGAAAGGTGAGAATAATGGTAAGGAGGGACAGACTCCCATTACACCTGGCCTTTTCCCTCTTGCATCACCACTTTCTTCATTAGTAATTCTTGATCCCATTGTTACCTTCACTCTTGAGAACCTGCTGGCAGTTTGCCCTATAGTGCATCTCCTTCCTGGAAGTCTATGGACTGAATGGTCTAATGGGTCTTTTCTATCTTACAATCTGTGATTTTTGTTTTTATACTGTGCTTCATTCTCTGTTGACCCTTCTATCTCCTCCTGCAAATTGAGACTGGCTGAAGGGAGGCTTGAAAGAGAATGAACTGTCACTTAAACTCTCTGCATCACTCAGTCATTCTTATAAACAGGGATCTCATATAGCTTCAGCTCTGTCAGGAAAGCTAAACCTCTCAGAATTTCTCAATATTCGAGATGTGCAGAATAAATTACAAATAGCAGGTTTATACGCAAATACTTCTCTTTCAAAAGTAGCATTGTTGCTCAAAGATGCTTGCAGCATGGATGCTGACACACACCCACACCAAGCCTCCAGAAGCTTCAGCGCTTCCAAAAAAAGCAACTGCACTGTCCGACATCTTTCCATAAAGCCTGAGGGAATTTATACTTGAGTGTTTGTATTGCATCTGTAGGATTCTGCAGCCTGATCTGCAGTTGACATAAGGCTCTATATACCAGTGCCTTCTTGGCAGACAGGCTAAATTACCAAATCTAAATTCTGTCTTAATTTGCACTGTACTTCTAGGATCATGAACTGCCTTTGACACAGAAAGAATTAATTCCTGAGATCTATCCTGATGCACTTTTAATGCAGAGTTTGCTATGCTAACTCTATTCCTCCCACAGCTGAAACTGAGCTATCTATAGCCACCCGTAATTAATACAGGCCTCTTCAATTGACATGACTTAGCTTCATATAGAGGCTACCACCTATTTATGCCCAGTGTGGGCAGAGCAAGGCAGCGTCTGCAGTACACCTGGCTAGGTTCTGTGCTGTTAGCAGGGTTGTTGTCTCATGGATACAGTTTGCTCTCAGAGGATCAATGGCAGAACAGCAGTGAATATTCACATCTGGTGAGTACTGCAAGGATCCAAAGCAGCAACATACTTAAATGCAGACTTGTCACAGAGTTAATTGATGAATTGAGAGCAGACTCAAGCACTTCTATCTCTATGAGATACTTTTCCTAATGTAAGAAGTAGATTTTTTACATTTCTGCAGCAAATATTCCCTCCTATTTGCATTCTACTAATATTTATAAACTTTTTTAGCATTGCTATTGCTCAGACCTTTTCATCCTATTTTATAGTGCTAAGATTATCATTCTCCACTTACATTTATCCAAGTTAAGCACTGTTTTGCACAAGCTGTCTATACAAAATAATAATAATAAACTTATTAGTGATTGCTGTGCTTGAGTTCAAGCAAAAGAGGAGCTGCTTTTCTAGTCTATTGAGAATTCTATTAACCTTCAGAAAATAAGATGGAGAAATAGGCATGGGAGAGAATAAAATGGGTTGAAGGTTCAATGGGTACTATCTGAAATTTCTAATAATTCTAGTATCACAACTCTTAGGTTATAATTCTGTCCAAAAGAATAGATGTGGTACGATCATTCTCTCCTTTTTTTTTTTTTTATTTTTTTCTGGGGGGGAGGTGGATGTATCACAACTGATCAAGAAAAGCAAGTGATCTTTCCTGCCAGTTCTTTCTCGCTGCTTGTGTCTCTTGAGAACGATTTCTTTGCTGATTCTTGCAGCTGAGATTACAGTCCCATTTCAAATCAGTTTCATGATGTATTTCTGTCTTGAAGTGGGCCAATGTGCAAGATAAATAAGATTATTTACTTTCTGTGCTCAGTTACAGTAAATTCGAATTTACATAAACATCTTGTACTGATCGTGTTCTTATAAATATCTGAAAGGTTAACTGCTTAAACTGTAGGATTTTCCCTGTAGATACTTCTTACCTTTCTAGGATATGAAAATCCTCATTAGACAATAACCTGAAGTACAGAACTGCACAGACCTGAAAGGCAGATAATTTTAGACAAAATGCCCCAAATGAGGTTCAAAACTTCTGATATTAAAAGCAGCACATTGCATTCACTTTCATATAGCGAATCTTAAAATTTACCAGAGGTAAAAAAAGATTCTAAGGTCAACTCCACTGTGTTTTTGCCAAAAAACACTAAGGAAAACCAGAAGAAAAAAAAAAAATAAATATTTTTTTTTGTCCTTGATTTTCCCTTGAATGGAAGCAATCTGCTAGAATTTGCATTTTACACTTGGGGGCCCAGTTCCCTCCTTCCTGCCTGAACCACTCACCCCTGCTGTAGAAGTCAATGGGCGTTCTGTGCTCCTTGCAGAGGCAAAATTGATTCGCTTGTGTTTCAGAGGCTTATAACTCAGCTTTTTACAATGAAAATAAATTGACAACTTTTCTAAGCTATGAGCAACATGCTTTCTCCCTGTAATCTTAGATTAATAGAATATATGTATGTGCTATATGCATTTTATTGAATAGAATATTTCAGCTGGAAGGGACCTATAATGATCATGTAGTCCAACTACCTTTTATCAGCTTCTTATCTGTTAAAAGCAAAAAATAAATCCCCAAATTATAGAAAAAAAAAGTGAAAAAAGTGAAGGTTTTATGTCTGTACAGATAATACTAGGGGAAGTGATATCTATGATACTCTGATCCCTGACACTCCTTTCTTATTATCCCAGTAGTCATCCAGCCCCTGGTTTGATGTAAGTTACCTGAGAGAGCAATCTGCTGGCAGAACTGTTTTCAAGCAGCAATACTTCTAAAGGAGTATGTACTATCTGTGGTGCAGTTCATACATATAAAAACATAGCAGTTACTTTTTCATTGTAGATGTTCGGTTAAGATATCTGAAAGGAGGGAAGGAAGAATCTCCTCTGCAATATATTTAGAGCCACCTTGTGGTCCCTCTTTGGATATCTTCTTCACCCTCTCCTGGGAGCTGACAGAGGTTTGATGCCTCTCAGGCACCCATGTGCTGAGAGCTGCTCCCACCACACCAGGTACCACCATCCCCCCTGTGTCCCCCCAACCCCCCAATACAGAGTCTTGAGGGAACTTGCCATATGCCTTGATTAAAATCTCTTTTTTCAGACTGAGGCAACCTAGCTATTTGTTTAGGCTCCTACTTCATAATATCATCTCTTAGACAATACCTTAAAAATATTTAATAGAACTTAAATAAGATTAAAAGAATAATTAGGGAACATGAAGGTAGTCTGCTTTTTCAGCCTTTCCATCCAGTTACAGAAAGGTGGAAGCTGGTGATGGTTTTAGTATTGTTCCAGACCAAATGAGAAACTTATCCGTTTGTACCATAGGACAATGGTGGTGAAAATTTCCTACAGCATATTTGAAATACTGGTTCACAATGCAGGCAGTAATAAACAGATTTCCAACTTGTGCAATACGTTCAGTTAAAAAAAACAAAACAAAACAAAACAAAAATGTGTTATAATACTACCTTCTTATAAACCTCCTTTTTACAAATATTCAAAGCAACATGTAGTGACACTGCCTTTGCTCAGTAAAACCTTTAACATATAAATTCAGAAAATTAATAATATTTTTAAAGCTAAAAAATTGTTGTGTTGAATTAAGGTCCAAGACTTTTGCTGAGGTTTTATTTCTGTTGCTGCAGGAGAAGTAACCGTGGGAGTCAGGCAGTGCAAGATGTATCTGAGTGAATGGAGCTGTCTATACAATTTAAGTCAATAACAAATTCATTCATTGGCTCCTGTTATAGTCTAAGGATAGCAATGGGCAAATTCATGGCACAATTCATAGGTGTCTATAATAGATTTGATAATCCAAGCCCTGGAAGTGCCTCTCCAACAACTCTGCAGTTGAGCCATCTCCAGTGCAGGTACCTAGATGTCAAATTCCAACGCAAGATGAAATTACTGCTACCTATGGTCTCTGCAGGTGTTTATTCATCTCTGACAGCATCAACAATTTACGTTTGTTTATGCATAAAATTAAACTAATATAGCTAAAAGTGTGCTTAAAGCTGATTTTAAAAAGAGTAGAAAAAAACGATGTTCTTAAATCAAGCTAGAACATCTCATTTCTCATTTCTTTACTTCTTTCAAGTGTGGGGGTTTGTACCAGTATAATTTTTAGCCCTGTGCAAGATTAAATATTTCCCTTCAATTAGCACCTCTGTCAAAGCCTCCTGAACTCAATGAGAGTCTTTTCACTGACTTCATTAGATTTTGGATCTGCTCAAAATCCTTCAGTTCATGACCTCTAATGATTCCAGCGGGCTCCAGTGGAGCAGCACACTCAGCACTACCACCCATACACAAATGTCCATGTTCACCTCCCAGTGCATTCTTTGAGCCACTTTTTGCTGTTTCCTTAAAACATGGCAAATTTGCCACTCCAGCCACAGTGAAGAAAGTGAAGAGGCTGCAAGTTAGTTGGTGCTGAATGGCTTTGTTTTTTTCCCGCCATTCAAAGGAAGTTCCCACCATCAGCATCATGGTGGGATAAGACATTTATTTTATTCGTATTTGAAAAAAGAGCCAGTGGGTGGGAAGGGAGGCATGTTTTCCCTCCTTGGGATAAAAGGACACTTTGGATGTACCTCATGAAGTTGTTGAATACAGTCTTCTCTCTCCCTGGATGTCTCTATCCAAGCAGCACTACAAGGATACTTGTATGCTCAAGCAGCAACCCCAGGGTTGTTGCTCAACTCCAGTTCTCCCAGCCTGGGGGCTGCCCATACCACTGCTCTCTGGCCGGGACTTGCATAGACACATGCCCAGCTCATCTCTGCTCAGTATCAACTGTGATGGAGACAACACAGCATGGGCAGAAAAATGGCATTTTTTTTTTTCCCTAATTGCCTGTAGGATCCAGGACATGATTTCCGGAAAAGATCATGGAGAATACTTATAGAAAAGAAGTGTCTAAAGATGTCTTAAGAGGATATAATAGGATTGTCCATCTCACAGGGCAGACAGAACACAGAGAAGAGGAGAAAAAAATCTCACTCTGAGCTCAGACACAGCCAAGTTATGTTAAACAGACTCATGGCAGGTTTTAGCAGATTTGGAGGTGCTCCTCCAAAATGCAACTCACACTGCTGATGTGCAGGAATTGGATGGCATGTCCAAGCAGCTGGCACTGGAGATGGAAGAGGAAAGAGCAGACTGGGCTTTGTACACCATGGAAAGAAAACGGAGAATGAGCAAGGAAGAAAAGAACAGCTTGGTCTATACAAGGAGACCGAGCAAGCTGCAGTAGGCAAAGCTAGCATGGAGATGTGGAAAAGAGGAGGAGCAGAGAAGGATTGATCAGGCAAGTAGGAAAGACTTAGCCCAGAGCTGTTGAGAGGGAAGGGGAAAGCAAGGAGAAGGGGGAGAGGCCTTGCCTGCGGGGCTGGGGGAGAGGGAAGGCGCTGGAGGGAGGTGGTTAATAGGCTGCACTCGGCTGCCTCACCAGGAATGGCAGTGACACCTGACTGGGAACTTGGGGAAAGAGTTGGCGGCTTATTAAAGCAGCCGGACCCCGGCTGAACCCCACGACTACACGCTAGGATTGCTGTGTGCCCCTTGATAACTCACAGCTGCTGATAAAGTCCACTGGTAATGGCTTTTTGCTAATGAGAAAAGTGCCGCTGATTATGACAAATAGCCTTGGACCAACAGGCTAAGCTGCTACATAGGCTCCCAATTGTCAGTCTGGGTGATTTTTGCATTTCATTATTTCTTTCCTGACGTCCTGGCTCCTTCTATCTTTAACGTACTCCCAGAGCCGTGTGTCACAATTTTAATAACACTTCTTTATCTCAATTTTTCTCCCCTCTCTCCATGGGAGCGGGAAACAAAAGGCTGTTACAGAAATAATGTTTAACCTCACTCGTGTGCTACAGCGAAAGAAACCCCACAGCTATTGTTCAAGAATTAAAAAGGCGTAAATAGGGCACACAGAGCCCACTCAACCCTTAAAGACAGACTTTTAAAAATACCTATTATTACTATTATTTTGAGCCCTTTCATGTACAGCTTCAAGGCCTGATGTGTTCCCTTTCTCTTATCCTGTGACAAAGGTATAGCGCATATCTAAGCGCAAGAATGAAACCTTAGTGGACAGTGACACTGCAGTCTCCCTGTTTTGAATGCCTTCTAATAATAGCAATATTATTTTAAAGGGAAGAAGGGAGGGGGAAAGCCATCAAGGATTGATAATAAACCTGCTATCTTCTTTGCAATTGGTTACTAATCATCTCCTGTCATTAAAAAATGAGAGCTGAAGACTATTGGGTGGGTACAGCAGCACCAAGGCCAATGCCTGCCCTAAGACTAGGTGTAAAAATTATGCTTTTCTGCCCTTAAGCTCACAAAACGGTAGCAAACAACTGAAGCTCACTGATTTCTCTCCTGCTCTCACGTCACAAGGATTTGCCCAAAGAGTTCTGCTTTTGAGGATACCTTGCTGCCTATGGTCCTTGACTTGCAAAAAAGACCAATCCCATCATGGGTTCCTTGTGTGCCGTACCCCTGCTGTGCTGCCCACAACCTGCTGTCCTGCAAGAGGGAAAAGGGGTGAACCATAGCCCATGGAAGCATCTTGCAGTGGTTGTAAGGAAAGTAGGGGCACATGAGTCGTGTTGGAGGCAGCACTTGAGCAATTGTATTTTCAGACCCTGATAGACTACTAGTAAATGCAAAACCAAGGAGATATAAAAAAATATTCCTGAGAGAAGAATTAAATATCTGTGGCAGGCAAAGTAGGGGCACAGGTGCTCACCCCATCCCCATTAACTAGTCAGTCAGTAGGAGAGTTTTAAAGACTAAATGATCAGGGGAGTTTGCAGAAGAATCAGGAGCTAAATCAGTTCAGAGCATGGGATTTAACTGTACAACTTCATGTCTATCACTTACATTTCTCTTTCTAATTTTATAAATTGCAGCACTAGAATAACATTTGCTTTACAAGTGATATAGCTACATTACATTGATGACATTAAAATCATCCCAACTGGTAAAGAAAATTGAGCTTAAGTCTTTCTTAGTCCTTCTATGATATATAACATGTAACTAAAGGATTCCTGCTTTGTTTTTTAAGCATCCTGAGAAATTCTGGGCTTTCTAAGTTTTGTCATTCCAAATTGAAGATGAGGAGAGATTAATCTTCAGTTAGGTTCTCCCTTCACTATTATTTCTTTACACTTTTCTTGGAAAACTTACGAATCATGAAATATGTTAAAAAATACACAAGAAAATTATAGTACTTGTTTGGAGTTTGTTTACTTGAACTCTCCTTTGTCAACATCTTGTTTTTATAGTTGTCTATAAAGTCTAACTTGCAAAAAACAAACAAAACCTATTAAATTACTGTACCAAAGACTTAAACAATAATCTTAATTTATCAAAAGTTAAATGCTTTCTAACTTTATGACAGAGTTCACTCTCCCATACTGTACAGCTTGATTATTTGAACATGACTATTATGAAGAAGTTTGCAAACTAGTTTTATTTGCTTTATCACAACTTCTGCTACTCCACAAGAAGAGTCTCTGCAGTATTAATTTTATTTATGAGAGGAAAGCTTACTGGATAAAAATAACACACTCAATTCACATAAGTATTGTCAGTTGTGAGCACTGGTGCAAGATCGAAGCCAGAAAATTAATGCACAATCAATTACAAAATCACTGGCAGAACAACAGCCAGATAATAGTAGCTCCCTTTGAGAAGGAAACCTTTGTGAAATCCCACTGTCCCTTCAAGATCCCCTTTGATTTGTTCTAGCTGATAACCTGCTGAAAGTCATCTCTCAACCACGCTTCTCTAAAGCAAAGCTTGAAGAATATTTCACAGTTGGACCATTTCTGAGATGGCATTTGTGACATTCACGCACTTCTCCGGTTTTGAGTTTTACTGGATAGTATTCTGCCAACAATGAATTTTCATGTCTTAAAGCTAAAAGTAGCAGCCAGACTCTAACACCTAATTGCAATATTCTTCCTTGCATAGTGCCATTGGTTTCAAGTCACTTACTTGAAGAGTGGTCCCATTGCACTGAATGTAAAAGGCCTGTATTAAAAACATCTCTGCTGTTCCCCTTCTGCCAACCTCCAGCCCACCATTCTCCATCTAAAATGTGGCGTTCCTTCAACCCTTACAATTGCCTGGAAAATGCCTAGAAGAGCACAGATGCCAGTGTAAGAGAAATGTATACAGTCGCAACAGAGGTCACACTTATAACATTTCTGACAGCTAAAGAGGTTTTTATCATTTCAGCCAACATCCGGATTGTGAGACAAATTTTGCTACTGTTAAATTTCACTTATGTCTGAGAACCAGTAAAATCATACCGGCAGCTAGAAATTTTATATCATGCTAACCTGAACACATCTGATCTTAACAGCAAGAATAGATGGGTGTTCCTAGTATTCATTAAATAAACAAATAGGAATTAAAAACCTGGGATTTTTCAGGTTTTTCTGCTTATTAAAAGTTTGTTTTTTTTTTTTTTTAAAGTTTTTTTTTTATCTCTCCATGTATTTGGGAAGTTTTTCTTGTCTTGATAGATTGTTGTGTGTGGTAAGGTATTTATTCTTTCCTGTACAGAGAAGGTACTTCTCAAACTTCAGATTTGGTTGCTACAAACGTGAGGGCATTGTTTTAAGGAAATATTTATATGTTTAGGTCGATTGACCATTTATACCATTATTTAAAGGGGTCATTGAAGAGGGCAGTGGTTATTAAAACAGAGAGAGCAAGCAAAAGCAGGAGAGAGACAGAGAGCGAGAGGTAAGAAACTCATAATGGGATTTTTCATGTGGAACGATCATTTTATCTAATACGTCTGAAAATGTAATCCATTACTACTAATTACCATGCTGGCATTGAAATACAGGATCACACTTACTCCAGATCCAGATAGGGGCCCAAATCTCTCTGCTCATTGTTCTTTCCATCCTACCTTGCCTTCCTCCCTTTCTGCTTCTCCAAGAAGAAATTCAGCCCTTCGGACATTAGTGAAGAAGGGCCTGAGGTCTCCCTATCGTCCTAAAGCAGAAGCTAAACAATATTAGCCAATCATTTTTGATAGATGAAGCATGGAAATTAGTTCCAGAGTTTAACTGATAACTGAAACCACACAGTTACATTCCATTATGGCAGCCTTAATTGATGAGCTCATTAAGCCCATTATTAGAGAAATTGATTTCAAATAGGCACTTAAAACTGGCTGGTAAAAGAAAAAGGTGAAGAGATACCACAGAATGTGAAGAAAGTAACTAAAATACATAATGAAGCAAGTAATTTTATAGGTTTGTTTAATGAAAGCCTCAAGAGCATATTAGTTGCTGTGTGGATTTTAAACACTCATTTTATGTACTAATAAAGCGCGTGTCCATTATGGGAGTTCTGAATGCCTCCAATCTTTAATGCAGCTCTGCTACTAATTAATTAATTAACCCCAGCTGAAGCAATCAATTAGTCATGCAGAATCGACACTTTAAAGGTCCGCCAGGTAGCACTGGGTACCAGTACAGAACAGTGCAAGCAAAGTTTCTTTTATGGCTATTTTTATTTTGCTTTCAGCATAACAGGAAAAAAACCAAACAGGACTAAAATTTAAAAGCTGCATTAGCAGCATAGTAAAAATGGGTGATTAGCACTCTGACCTTTGATTATTTCAGAGGTTAAAGTGGAAAAGTACTGGGAATTTTAAAGATGAGTTCAGACTGGAGATTCACAACCTGGACAGTTAATTTTTGATATGTTCATTTTAAGGAGCTGCTGCTGAGATTAAATTCAGACTGCTTCAAATTTCTGGGAAACTGCATGGAAGTCCATTTTCACACCCATGGTCTGAGAAAGTGAGCACATGCAAGAAAGTTAGCAATAATAAATCCTCCAGAAGCTAATCTTCAATTTATAGTACTTATTTGGGAAAACAAAAGCAGAAAAACAAGATCCTTTGGTATTAACCCTTCTTGTGTCTTTTGATTTCCTCCTTTTACCTTCTCTTGAATGCTAAAATGTAGAGCCTTTATCCAAAGGGCACTATATAAATGGCCCTTCATTAAACAAAGCTCATCAGCCATGACCGATTAACCTCAGTTGTAAAGTGAGATTGCTGTCTACGTGAGCTTAAGTGTGGATGAGCTGCTTTGATGGGAGACTGAACTGTGGATCTTTCCACTGGGGTGAATTTGGAGGAAAAGCACAGGAGATTTCACTGAGGAGAGAGTTAAAAAATGGAACAAGTCAGACTGCATTTCTTCTCTGAAGGATCTATTATTGCTATTATTATGGTGGTTGTTATTAGCAGTAGTATTAATCTTCTTTCTAAACTGCTGAGTTTGGTCAGCTTGCTGGCACAGTGCTGAGGACTCTTGGCAGAAGGTGTTTTGGTGATGTTGAAGTCAGGAGAAAAACAGACTGAATGAAGTTCATTCCTGGTGCAAGATTCATTCCTATGCAGAGACAAAGAAAAGAATTTTTGCTTTGGCCTAGGGACCACGTTTATTTATTATTTTAAAACCAGCTCCAAAAGGGTTCTGATAAAAGACTGATAAAATGACTTGGAGTGTCCGTGTCCAACATTGCAATTTATCTTCTCACCTCACATTTTACAGCTACCTAACCCTAATAACTTGTGGGCTCAGTATTCATCTGCATCATATTCTAATTTAGACGTATGTCTTGTCTTCACTGGTATTGGGTAAAAAAGCACCTGCAATACTAAATATCTGCTTTTTCTTGGCACTTCTTATTCAGCATGGGTCCTTTTGAGATTGCATTTTCAAGTGCCCATGTTCTACCTATGCATTGCTCGAGGAACTTAAAGGCCCTGTCCAAGAGTTGGACTGTGCACCAAGGGCTGGTGACATAAATTGTTAGGCACTGCAACATCTAAGCATATGTATCCAAGTCCTTTACTGGCTCTTGGATTCCATTCATAGACTTGGCTTGTATGGTAAATATTTGCTAATGAAAACAAAGTTGGGAAAACTATTCACATGGAGAAGGTCAGGAATATCAGAGAGACACCTGTCTGAAACTGTCTGAAATACAATGTTGTGATCAACAATTTCTGCCACAAAGAGGAAGATCCTCTGATGGAGTCAAGGCTGAAGGAAAATTAGTCACAGCATGATTGATAGCGTCAAGTGCCCATGACAGCTCTTATGGTTTGCTGATCAAAGCAAATATGATTCTAGACTACATCAGACAACATTTTTTTAAGCAGAACTAAGGAAATATAGGATGTATGGACCCAGCACCAGACTTGATGTTAAAAAAGGAATATAGTTCCTAAAACCACATCCAGGAAAGACGAGTTCACACTGAACTGAGGCAGAGAAAAGTTATGAAGATATCTTGAGAAATGGAGGCCTTTCTTTTTAAGAGAGCTTTGCTTGCTTAGCCTAGCAAAATGAAGGCTGATATGTGATATAGTTCTCCCTATAAATATATCAAAGGAGCATCTTCTCCAGCAGGTAGAAAATCTATTTAAGCTAAAGGGTAAAGTTGGCACAACAGCAAATGCATATGAATAAATAATATTCAAATAATAAAATTCAAATTGCTCATAAATAAATTTAGACTGAAAACTAGAAGAAATTTACCATCAGAGGTGTGAGATTTGGGAATAACCCTCAAGTGGGAAAAGTCAAAGAAGGGAATCTAAAGGGTTTTAGACGGAGCATTTATTTATGATAGTTTATGATAAAGACTATATGACCTGGTTGACTTTGATATGCCTCAGAGAGGTTCCCCGTTCATTGCCTTTGGAGGCTAAGCTTACTGCACACAGCATCCAGGTGGGATTTTTGTCATTCTCTTTGTTATGTGCATGTGCAGACCCTGAAAAACATGCGCCAAAGGGATCTGATTCTGTTGCTTAGAACATTATCAGACATTTGTGTGACTGCAGCCAGAAGTGCATCCATCTTTTTTGTCCCTGCTGCCCTTAGGTCTTCTCCAGTCCAACTCAGTGTAAAATTGGTGTCATTCCATTTCTGAATTTATAGTGGTGAGTAACTCCTGAACAGCTGCTTTGGCTGTATGAGGAAGGCAAGATGTTGTCCCACTTCCTCTTTTGAATGACAGAAGGCCTGGGACATGCAACGTTTATACTGCTGATAAGCAATGCAAGGAGTACAACAGACATCAAATATAGATATGCTTATGACCAATTCAATTCATACATATTTGTCAGGAAGAGAACAGATTTCATCATACAGTCCAAATGACCCCCTACCTCAGTTAGCATGGCAGGGCCAGTGAAGATGCAGAACATGAAGCTGAATTGTGTCTGTCTTCTGTGTCAACAGCAAAGTAGTCAGCGATCTGTCTGTATCATCTTCCTTACTGAGATATCTGAACACAAAAAAAGAGCTGAAAGCATGGGTTTGAGTTCCATAGTGAAGTAAACAGCTCTGAAGTTATAAAAGTCATATTTTGATTTGTAAATTCTGCACATTTGGCCTGGAAGTCATGGAGGGCAGCTGAATTTCAAGCTATTTATTTTTCAATACAGAACTGCATATAGTACATGAAAATACTCTGGGTTCTTCTTTTTTCTATATTTGCTTGGTAGATTAGGGCATTACTGTCATCTTTGCCTTCTTTCAGTTGGTGCTTTAGTGTCCTCATTTCTGTCTCTGTGGTTTCACTCTAGGTGATTCCTCAGATTTCAAGTTGATTTGGGGCCAGGCATGAAAGTATGAACAGCATAAAATGAGCAAAGAATTCCAGTTACTGTGTAGCTTCCACACCAAGACTGGCTGGAGAAAGTTGGGTATGGCACATAGAATGCTATAGTCTGTGATCATAAAAACATTTGCAATTTGAGTGACAGCAGAGATCTGGTTACTGCAGTGATATGATCAAACTGATAAACTTACAAGCTCAAACAGTCTCAGCTATGAAAGGCTGGATGATTCAAATATTAAAACCATACAGGTTAAAGATCTCTTAGTACACATAAAAAAGGTAGTCTTAAATGAAAATTTCACAAATCAGCCACATGCCAACAGGAGAGCACCTTCAAAGCAGGACCAGAAGGTCCTTTCCATGCTACACCAAAGCAGTCTCCAAGATGTTAACAGCCTACGAAAGCACATTCAAGCTGTGCAGATTCCCAAAGCAAAATACAAATTCGAAGTGTCAGTAGTGAGAACATTCTCACCTGATTAGGACTCGGCAGACTGGAGGCAGGTTGCCTGCACAGCACCTGCACTGACTTTATCCTGCACTACTGTGAAACTGGAGCTGTCCTACAATTTCCAGCTTTGTTTCCCAGAACTCCAAGTAAAAATATCATCAGTTTAGCCCTTTATCTCATTTTACATTTGATAAAGTAATTTTTTTTACTTCAGAGAAATCTGTTTTCCACTCTGTTGGTGTAAAAACTACTGTTGTGCTAAGGGTGAGCCTTTTTTAACTTAGAAATTGTGAATATGTCCTAATACTAAGAAAATAATATTTTAAAAATTTAGACATGTTGAGACCAGAATGAACATAAAGTAGTGCATTATGAAGGAGTTAATAAAGGGCAGGTGAATATTACAGCCATAAAGACATTGTTAGACTAAGAGTGGTCTGCGATGGTTCACTTTGCACTGAAATAATGTAGGAGCACTCGTATTGAAAGTGAAAACTTCTTGGAGCAGAGGGAGAACTGATCAGCTGCTGGATGGTAAGACTGAAGCCACTACAGCAGAAATTAGCAAGTGCCTATGTCCCAGGATTAAATGAATCTAAATAACTAATAGTACAAGTCTTGATGGCACTAAGAGAGAAACAGGAGAGAAAGTGAATGCTGGAAATAAAATTTTTAAAATGAGACAACTGAGTATAAAGTCACAGATTACAAAAAAAAGAAGGCATGATGCCAAACACAGGACAAACATCATTAAATCTTACCAGGAACTGATCAGTGTCTGATTCATTCAAATCCTTCATCTGTGAGAAACTGTTAGGGATATGAATCCAAGCAGATCAGAATCTGTTGAAATATTAGCTTGAATACAACAGCATAAACCCTCTAACTTCACTCTGGTAAAAAAGCTTTATATATCAGGGCTGATAGCAAGCTGTCTGTTCATACAGTGCAGAGAATGGAGGCTAAGACAATCATGTTTCTAATTTCACACAAGTTTTAGGTTTGTGTAATTCCAGTGGCTGATCCAGAGTACACAGGCAGAATAATTGGTGTTTGAAAAAAAAGAGAAAATGACATCTCTGTTAAAAAGTTTTTGTTTCATCTTCTCACTCCTTACATTTGATACCAGATATTTGATAGTTTTGGAAGACTTCCTTCATCAGCTGAATTTAAAGAGTGAATGGATCCAATTTCAATCTTTTGTTTAAGGTACCACAGGACTGCATCCAGTGTTGACCACTGTCCCATCAGTAGAGCTCTCCATCCAGAGCTGTTTGCCATGTTCTTCAGCCCGTGGAGGAGCACACTTCAACATAACATAGCTAATCACAATTTATTTACAGAATTCAGTCCCAATTTAAAAGAAAAAAAAAATCTCAGTTCTGAGTCAGCTAAACCTCATTATGGCCCAGGAGAAACTCCTTAGGTGTATCCAAGAGGCACACACATACCATGTCCCTCAGAGGGGCTGGGGAACTGCTCCCTGCATCATCCATGCTCACTACTGTTCAGCTACAGCTTTCTCCTCTCCAGGTAGAATCACTTCACTCTCTGGCTTGGTACCAAATTGCGATTTCTGATGTATTAATCATTAATCACCACTAAGTCTCTGACTGAGGTTCAGGACACACAGCTTTTTCCTCTGGGAAATAAGGCTCAGTCTAGTGTCCAGAACCAACAAGCTTCTTGCATGAAAAGTTACCTTAAAACTGAGTATTTCAGATAAAAGCGTAGATTAAACACTAGGAACGATGTTAAATTTGTTGTTCGCTTACTTTTTCCCAGCTGTGGTAGGCTTTGCAGTACAGCTTATCTTTTTGTCATCCTGTTCCTTCACATACTTTCCAATGGGTATTTGGACCAGATGATTGTTGTAGATCCCTTACAAATTAACTAGTCTAGCCTAGTCTATTTTAATTTCCTTCAGTCCCTACTTTCCTCACAAAAACTAAGAAACTAGGTTACTATGTGTGGTGGGTTGATCCTGGCTGGACACCAGGTGCCCACCAAAGCTGTTCTATCAGTCCACCTCCTCAGCTGGACAAGGGAGAGAAAACATAACAAAAGGCTCATGGGTCAAGACAAGGACAGGGAGACTGCTCACTAATTACCATCACAGGCAAAACAGACTCAACTTGGATAAATTAGCTTAATTTATTACCAACCAAATCAGAGTAGGATAATGAGAAATAAACCCCAGATATTAAAAAAAACGCCTTGCCCCACCCCTCCCTTCTTCCCAGGCTCAGCTTTACTCCCAATTTCTCTACCTCCTCCCTCCAAGTAGCACAGGGGGATGGGGAACGGGGGTTGTGGTCAGTTCACATGTTGTCTCTTCCACTCCTTCTTCCACAGGGGGAGAACTCCTCACACTCTTCCCTTGCTCCAGCATGGCATCCCTGCCACAGGAGACAGTCCTCCACAAACTTCTCTAATGTGTGTCCTTCCCACAAGCTGCAGTTCTTCATGGACTGCTAAGGCATGGGTCCCCCACGGGGTCACAAGTCCTGTCAGCAAACCTGTTCCAGCATGGGCTCCTCTCTCCATGGGGCCACAGGTGCTCCCAGGACCCTGCTCCAGCGTGGGCTTCCCACGGGGTCACAGCGTCCTTTGGGCATCCACCTGCTCCAGCGTGGGGTCCTCCACGGGCTGCAGGTGGAGATCTGCTCCACCATTAACCTCCATGGGATGCAGGGGACAGCCTGCCTCACCATGGTCTTCACCACGGGCTGCAGGGAAACCTCTGCTCCAGTGCATGGAACACCTCCATCCCCTCCTTATTCACTGACCTTGGTGTCTGCAGAGTTATTTCTCTCACATATTCTCACTCCTCTACTGGAGTTGGTGTCGCACAGGGTTTTTTTCCTCTTCTTAAATGTGTTATCCCAGAGGTCCTACCACTATCACTGATGGGCTTGGGTTTGGCCAGTGGTGGATCCATCTCAGAGATGGCTGGTGTTGACTCTAGGGGACACAGGGGAAGCTTCTAGCAGCTTCTCACAGAGGTCACAGAGATGAGGGTGACAGTGAGAGACATTTCCTTAGGACGGGGGACATCTTCAGGTCCATGTTTGTAGCTCTTCCTAGACTGTGGTATCAATTTTGGTACAACATTTAAGACACTCGTACAAAAAAAAAAAACAAAATGCAGGGCAAAAGTAAGAGTGGAGGGGAAAAAACTTTTTCTTCCCATCCTACTGATGACATTATAAATAATATTACATAGAATAGAATTACATAGAATTGCTTAGGTTGGAAATGACCTTTCAGATCATGAAGTCTGACTGTTAACCTAACACTGTCAAGTCCACCACTAAACCATGTCCCTAAACACCACATCTACGTGTCTTTTAAATACCTCCAGGGACGGTGACCCAACCACTTTAATGGGCAGCCTGTTCCAGTGCTTGACAACCCCGTCAGTGAAGACATTTTTCCTAATATCCAATATAAACCTCTCCTGGTGCAACTTGAGGCTGTTTTCTCTTGTCCTATTGCTTGTTACTTGGGAGAAGACTTGTTACCAGGACCTCCCTGGTTAGCCAGGACTGCTGATAAATGATTAAAAGTGGCCTGATGAGCACTTCCACCAGCTCCCTCAGTACTCTTGAGTGGATCCCATCCGGCCCCATAGACCTCTGTGTGTCTAAGTGGTGCAGCAGGTCACTAATCATTTCTCCTTGGATTATGAGGATTTCATTCTGCTCCCCGTCACTGTCTTCCAGCTTGGGGCGGGGTACCCTGAGAACAACAGGCCTTATTATTAAACATTAAAGCAAAGAAGGCATTAACTACCTCAGCCTTTTCCTCATCCTTGTCACTATGTTTCCCCCCTGCATCCAATAAAGGATGTAGATTCTCCTTAGCCCTCTTTTTGTTGCTAATGTATTTATAGAAACATTTTTTATTGTCTTTTACAGCAGTATCCAGATTAAGTTCTAGATGGGCTGTGGCCCTTCTAATTTTCCCTCTGCATAATGTCATGACATCCTTGTAATCCTCCTGAGTTGCCTGCCCCTTCTTCCAAAGGTCATAGACTCTCTTTTTGTTCCTGAGTTCCAGCCAAAGCTTTCTGCTCAGCCATGACTGTCTTCTCCCCACCAGCTTGTCTTTTGGCACATGGGGATGGTCTTCTCCTTCTCCTTTAAGATTTTCTTCTTGAAGAATGTCCAAACTTCCTGGACTCCTTTGCCCTTCAGTACTTCATCTCAAGGCACTCTGTCAACCAGTCCCCTAAACAGGCCAAAGGCTGTTCTCTGGAAGTCCAAGGTAGGAGTTCTACTGAATCCTCTCCTTCTCCAAGAATCGAAAACTCTATCATTTCATAATCACTGTGCCCAGGATGGCCTCCAACCATCTCAACACCCACAAGTCCTTACCTGTTCACAAACAACAGGTCCAGTGGGGCACCTTCCCTAGTTGGCTCACTCACCAGCTGTGTCAGGAAAGTCTCTTTCACACACTCCAGGAACTTCATAGATTATTTCCTCTCTACTGTATTGTATTTCCAGCAGACATCTGGTAACTTGAAGTCCCCCTTGAGAACAAGGGCTACTGATTGTGAAACTTCTCCCAGCTGCTTATAGAATATTTCATCTGCCTCTTCATCTTAGTTGGGTGGTCTGCCTTGTTGACCTTCCCCTAGATGCTTACCCGTACACACTCAACCCTATCATCACCATCTTTAAGCTCTAGACAATCAAAGCTCTCCCTAACATACAGGGCTACCTCACCACCTCTCCTTCCTTGCCTATTCCTTCTGAAGAGTTTAGATCCATCTACTGCAGCACTCCAGTTGTGCAAGTCATCCCCACCACATTTCTGTGATGGCAACTATATCATAGTTATCTTACTGCACAATGGCTTCAAGCTCCTGGTTGCCCACACTGCATGCACTGGTGTAGATGTACTTCACTTGGGCTATTGATCCCAACACCTTTTTCTGGGGAGAAGCCACAGTTCCTACGTGTCCATTCTCAGGTGCTTCTGTGGTTTCTAACACATCAGTAACCCTTGAATCTTTGCTGCCATCCCCTACCTCCACTAAGATGGCAGACTGAAGGACATTAATAGCACACTGCCCTTCAAACATTGGTGTGCTGCCTTATTTCTAGTGAGCCTGGTTTTATCCCTTTCCGCCTTCAAATCTAGTTTAAAGCTCTTTCAATGAGTCCAATGACCAGTAGTGTGGCTGGAGCTCTTTAGGAAGGCATGATCTATGTCCTGAAGGGCTCAGGTCCAGCAGGGAAGCTGCAGGGTTTCTGTTACAGAGCCCTTTCCTTCTTCAGCACGAGGAGTAATAATCCAGCCCAGTCTATAGTTTGCAAAAACTATAAAAACAGATACAATTGTTCTGAATTTCTGTTGCACCTGAGCTGCGTATGTCCCTAGGTTTATGGCTGCACATGATAGAAAGGCAAAGCAGGGAGTTTGTAAGCTTAATAACCACTTGACTTTCACAAATACTTTCTGCTACAAGATGCTGAACAATTTAAAAATGTTCCAGTATTTATATTGCATCCCAGATTAAATAACTGTTGTCATTTTCTGCCTTCATTGTTTTAATAGTCAATTCAATTGAAAATAGGCCCATTAAAAGTATTCATTTGTAAAATATTGCACTATAGCTATTTTTTTTTTATTTAGCAGTTCTGAAAACACCTACCAAGTGATTGCCATTTAAAACCCACTTAAAGGCCAATTTACACAACATTTGTGCTTGTGTAAATAAGGTTTGCTGTTATGCTAATGTGCAATTGCACCACTTGTGCTGTTTTGAAGGATAATTCACAATTTTAAATTGTGCTGTATGACAGAAGGATTCAAGAATGTTTTAATCACAGCTTTCGTTAGCATTAATCAGATGTAAAAGCACACACTGTTTTGTCTGCTGCTGAGAAGCAGGCAGTGCAGAGACAAATGACTGAAAGGAGATTTACAGTTTTTCTACTTCAGATTTCCAATTAAATCCTAGGTATTTAGTTAAAACTCTTGACTGGAAATCTCATGATAGAGACAATACATAGGAAGATCCATAACATTATTTGAAAAAAAAAAAAAAAGCAACAAACCAACTGAAAAACAACCTCCACAAATTTGCTAACAATAGTGTTTTTATTTCAAATAACTGTAATTTTTTTTCTGGGCATTGCTGCAGATTATGCATTTTCCTTCATGATTTTTTAATGAAGTACTAATTTACCTATTGTCCAAGTTCATTATAGACTGTAAGTATGATTATTTAATTCAGCACAAAATCTGCCATGTCAAGATTAATTAATATTTACTAAATGTTTATAAATTAGGTAACTAAATCTTCATGGGTGAATGCCAACTTGTACTAAGACTTATTTCTTTTCTTCATAGAAATTTTTGTAAGTGCTTATAGCCAGATTGGGGAGCTATAAAGAACTGATAGTAACAATATATTTACAAATGATCTGCTGCCATATAAACTCTATAAAGCAGGACTTTTTTTAATTATAGTTTTATACAGTGGCTAGCAAAATAGGATCCTAGTGCACGACAGCAGTAGCTATGGGCTACTGGGATACAAATAAATATTATTAATCTGTATACATTAGAGTATAATCATATTGTTGTGGTTTAACCTCAAGCGGCAACTAAGCCCCACACAGCTGCTCGAGTGGGATGGGGGAGAGAATCAGAAGAGTAAACATGAGAAAGCTCGTGGGTTGAGATAAAGACAGTTTAATAGGGAAAGCAAAAGCTGCACACACAAGCAAAGCAAAACAAGGGATTCATTCCCCACTCCCCACGGGCAGGCAGGGGCTCAGCCATCCCCAGGACAGCCGGGATCCATCACGCATAACGGTGACTTGGGAAGTCAAACGCCATCACTCCAAATGTCCCCCCCTTCCTTCTTCTTCTCCCCCACTTTATATGCTGAGCATGACGACATATGGTCTGGGGTATCCCTTGTTGGGGTCAGTTGGGGTTAGCCGTCCCGGCTGTGCCCCCTCCCAGCTCCTTGTGCCCCCCCAGCCACTCGCTGGTGGGGTGAGAGGCAGAACAGGCCTCGGCTCTGTGTGAGCCCTGCTCAGCAGTAACTGAAACATCCCTGTGTTATCAGCACTGTTCTCAGCACAAATCCAAAACACAGCCCCATACCAGCCACTGTAAAGAAAATTAACTCTACCCCAGTCAAAACCAGCACACATATACAGGTTGGAATAAATATAGGAGTAATATCCCTCTGTTCCCACTCATTCAACAGCCAATATGAATATTGTTTCTTTTTCAGAAATCCTTTTTCAATGTGTTTAACTCAACTTGGACTGAATTTAAAAATGTGCTTTAAGGGCTTCTGTTCAGCTGGTCCCAGCAGACCCTGTTCAAAGACTCCTATGAGCCCAGCAAGCTTTTATTTACATTCTTATTTCATTCCCTGGCACAACACCCTATAATCCCTGTATATTTAACCATGTAAATGTAATGCGGCTATAACAGACAAACACCTTAAAAATATTTGATGGACTTTTTAGTCTAGTTACGCCTCCTTCAAAAATCCTTCACTGATCCCTCCTCTATTTTTTTGCTGCTGCTTGCTTTTGCTGTTGCTGATCTGATCTGATCCCACCAGTTCTTCTCAAATTGTCCCCATTCCTCCAGGCAGAGACCCTGGACACTGGCATGAGCATATCCCTACCCTCTTTTGGGTATGAGATGTGTCTATCTATGTGACTTTAAAGCACTAATTGCACCATTTCTGCTGTGATGATTAAACCCTACAGGACACTCTACTATCAAATATGTATCTCCTTGCCAAGATTTGTCTCTGCCTTGTACCCACCAGCAAGATGTAGAAGCAGAATGCCCTGCTACAACTATATTTTTCCCATCTAACACACTGTAGGGTCCATACATACTGCACCAGGTGTTTTCAAAGAGTCATTTGATGAGAGGGAAACAGGCTGGGAGCCACACAACAAAACCCACCTACAGTGTAGCACTATGATTTTCAGGAGCTGTGCCATCATATTCCTCATGCATACAATGCTGCAACTTATCCTAACATGAGGTTTAGGCAAGCTGACTTCTACTGCTGATAAATCGAGGCTCAAGAACATGATGCAGCACAATGGATGGAATGGAGCTGGTCATCTGTCAGCCAAGATCTCAGCTCAGACTTTATTAATATTCATGCTTGAGAAGGCTTCCTTGGATGTATGTGCCTCTTCAAAACATTAATTCCTGCTCAGTATCAACACTTGAAATAGTGATTTTTAGCAGTATGACTAAAAAATAAATTCTCACACAAGCCTTTCTTGCAACAATGAGGTGTATGTTCCTTAACACAACTCCTTGCCTATAATAAATTTAATTACCCACCTCTTATGGAAAACCAGGGAGAATGTTGGCATAAATTGTCATGGACCTGAAAGGAGGAGGTAGGTCTCAGTGCTGCTAGAATCTGTCCTCAGCACTGAAGAATATCTCCAAGTTTTCCCTGCAATGCTATTTCCATGTTTTCTCTGCTCTTTTTCCCCTTTAGATAAGATATCACATGGCAGACAGAGCAAGCTGTCTCCCCATGCCATGCATAAAGGCTGCAGAAGGCACAAGGTGTTATGGGCAATACAGGCTGTGCATGGAGGATGTGGAAGATCTGTTCAACCCCCACAAGTACAAGAAGCTCCCTTGGGAGCTGAAACAACTAAGTCCATAACCCATTCAGAGATTTTTGGGTGTCATTGCCATATCCTAAATTTTGTTGTCCCTGAAAAAGGATTGGACCTCAGGAGAGTTATAAATGGCTCAGCCAGCCTTCTGAAGCACTCAGACCTTATAGGGTTGAAACACTTTAGAAACCACTCTTGACAATATATTAAACTATTTCTGTCAATGCTTCTACAGCTCATCTGATAGATACTAATGGCTTCAACCAACAGTCCTATTTAGCATGATTATTGTTTTCATTTTTTAAAATGCACTCCATGCTCAGTTAGTGCTAGACACACCTTCATTACTCCTATCTGTTTGGAGAATCGCAGCTTCCAGACTGACATATGAGACATCTCAGGATGGCTGAAAAGCAGTTCATTACGTGAATACATCACATATCCTGGTAACATCAATTGCAGTAACAATTCTTAATGCAGCTAATAAGGTGTTAAAAGTCTCTACTGTTCTTTTGGTTATCTGACTTGTTTAAGATACCAAGCTGGGTTTTCATCACTTCTCAGCTGGAAGGTTTAGCAGATTTAGTCTTCATTAAAAATATATATATTCTCTAGGTATGATTTTTTTTATCAGAGATTCCTCTACCCTTATAAAGCAAAGTGAAAAGTGCCACAGAATTACTGAGTACAAAATGATCTGCCAGTTGTAGCGAATACAGATTGCAAGGTACTTTCTTGATCATTGACAGCTGTGGATGTTTATGTTGCAATCTTACAAACAAAGAAAAATCTGGACTACTTTCTTCTTGATGTCAAGACTGGTTTAAAGGAGTAGCCATTTGTTACACAAGGTGCAGACAGCAAAATAAATCTAGCACTAAAGAATAACCATTCCAACATCCTAAAGTACTCTTACCCAATAACACCCCTTATGGATAGCAAGATCCATGCACTGTCTATCATTTTCTATAGCTCTCAACACGTGGAATTTAGCTCAGAGGTGCCAAGCCCATTATGTGGAGGGGAATGAGTGATAGATTAAATAATATCAGATATTAATCTAAAATAACACCCCTCCACTCCATGCACAGCAGATTTCCCTTACACATCAGTAGGAGGTTTACACAAAAGTTAAAGAAAAGGTCTACTCACAACATGACTACATTTGGTCAGTAACAGCTCGGTAGTCTGCTCTGTCTTACTCTGACCCAGTCTGTGACTTTGCACAAACACATCTTTTGATGACTGAGCCCAGATCCTGGGATCAGGAGGCAAAGTTGCATGTGCATACATTTTTTGACTTTAATTCATGAAGCTCCATCCCAATGGATTGGTCCAGTGTTAGCAATATGCTTCCATCCCCCTTCCACATCTGCTTTATGTTGCTCACAAGTCCTTCTTGTGAGATGAGAAATAAAAGAAAAATATAGATAGTTGAAGGATTTAAAAATAACAGTAATCCATTTAACTCCACTTCTGTAAGAATCAAAATTATAATACACTTTCATATTAACTTGCCATGGCTGTGAGACACGCCAGTTTATGACCTGAGTCCTGCTGTTCTTTGGTCATGCAATCTTTATGAGGAGTTCTGGTCTTCTGATCCTCAGCATCAGTCCTATATTCCAATGAGGACATAACTCCAGTTTCAGGCGAGTTCAAGTCCTTTACTCATGGATGCAAGCTATATTTGTACATTTTATGGAGATCCCAGGGCAGGATAAGTCATCACACAGATAAAACTATTATATACTATTCACTCAAACCCTTATTTAGTGCTCCTTCTAACTCTGTCTTTCTTCGTTGTTGGCCTTTTCTCTCAACAATTCTCTCCTGCTTGCATTTCTGAGCTTGTCTATACAAGGATGTTATATGGGTTTCATTTAATTTGTTCAAATGAAGTTACCATATCTCCATACATAGTCTTTTGGGGCACAAAAAGCATAGATGGCATGTTAGGCTGCAGGAAAGTCATCTTCCTAGACAAAGAAACCTGTTTTCTCCTGGAGACCTGTGGGGCTCTTCTGCTTGCAGCTATATTTCTGGCAGTGGGCTTACCTGCTGCCTAGTTTCCCGCAGCAGCTTGTCTGGGTATCTTCCTGTGTTCCCTTGCTCAGGGTCTGTCTGGATTCTGTTGTCTTCCTGGCAGAATGCCAGGCTATGGGGAATATACCACTTTTTCAGATGTGGAGCTGTGGGCTCCTTCTGGCATGACATCACATCAGCTGGATCTCCAACGCAGGATACAGCAGATTTGTGTCTTTCTGTGTACAACCAGCCTGGAAATGCTACTTTTTGGAGATGTACTAGTACATGGGAAAAACTAAGTCTACACATTCATTGGATTATCTCTCCTTTTCTGCCTCTATTTCCACTCATGAAGCAGCTTCATGAATCTAAGGAATATTTAAACGTGGATCCAAGCCCCACTTAATTTGTGTATTATCAATCACATGATGGGACAGAAACCATGTAGCTGTACAGCCACCATGTCTATATCATAGCTACATCCACACTAGATTAATGCTGGCTGTATTGAGAGATGGTGTACAGTTTTAATGTTCCCCAGTGAAACCGGCAGATGTGGAGAATTCATAGCTGAGTTTCATAGTACTGGGCAGCCTACAGGTATGCCATACTGTCCCAGTTAGTCTCCAGTCTTGTAGCTGAAGTAACTCGGATACCTCATTTTGGGAACACTTAGTTCCCAGAATTCAACAGACATTGTCCAGGTGCACACAATAGCATGCAGGCTGCTCCAACCGCTGCTTTGGAGTGATCCCAAGAGACAGCAGCTCAGCCTCAGGAAGAACTACTGCTCTTTTTCTCCATACTGTGATCAAACATAGAAATTTTTCCTAAACATGAGGTTTATGGTGTCATTCTGCATTGTGTCAAAAACGGAGAAGCCTAACATTAATGTCTATGGCCTATGTTGAATAGCTTTCTGGTCTCAATCTATTTTGTCCCTACTTTGTTCTCCCTAAGAGGAATCACCAGGGTACCAATGACCAAAAAAGGCCTGAAGTATCAGATATTGAAGGACGGGCTGATGGCAGGACTGAGGATGGCACTGGACAAACTGGGGGCTGCTTTCCCTCTGTCCGATTGTATCTGTTCTGGCAGCAAATAACAGGCTTCCTGTTTCCAGACTGTCAGTACAGCACATTACACAAACATTAAATTCCCTTAAAAAATAAAAATCTCAATGACTGAGTTATGAACTCCTCAATGATAATCGTAATGGACACATTTATATATCCCCACAGCTATAATAGGATTGCTGAAGTAATCCTACACTGTTTATGGTGCTGATATTTTAAATAATACTTTCCGTATCTTTTACTTTTCTCCTTTTTTTCACAGTGCTGTACACACTTTGCATCCTTTCAATGACAAACACTGAGCAAAGTGCACCAATAAATTATTTCCTCTTTGAATCCTTTTACCAAAGAAAAAAAATCTATGTGCACACACAGCAGCTTGAGTACAGCAGTTAATCAGTTGTATTATTATTACCACCCACCTCATCCTGTTAAAAAGCCAGATTTTTCTACCATTTGTGCTGCTTTTAATCCATAGGAAGTCAATTTTCCACTCATATATTAGTTTATTTTATATTTTCAAATTGATTCTACTATACATTGATTTCCTGTTGTGTGTATTGTATCCTGAGCTAGGATTATACATTTAGTAGAAGTGGATATTCCTGCCACATAAAGGTTGCTTCAGCTCTATAGGACCCTTATCTTGAAAAGGGAGAGTCCAATTTTATTGAAACAGCTAAAATCCCACTTAATTGAATTTTTTTTTTCTAAGATGTACAAGCTTAGAGACTTTTGGTTTCCAATTCAACTTCAGCTTCGCGGTGTTTAAATTTCCAAACCCATAAAGACCTTTATGAAAAAGAACTTACAAATATTGTATTTCTGATATGGTGAATTACCGGAGAAGCTCAAGGTAAGAAGCAGCGAAATATCAATACTTTGTAGAACATCTTTTGATCATGCTGGCTTTTCATGGCCTGTTTAACACATTCCTATGGAAAAAGATCATGTTTGAACCTACATTTTACAATGTTAGAGCCCTGAAATGCTGCATAGTAGAATTAGGGCTGTGCACTGGAACAGAAAGAAACATGCTACCTGACATCTGATGCAAGAAGATGAGGCAACAAGAAATACTAGTTTGGGGGTAAAATTTTTCACCTAGCTTGCAGCCACAGAGGTTTTGTTCTCCAAGTTCAGGGAGTTTCACCTCTAAGTACAATAGAAATTTTCCCTGATTAGATTACTGCTTTGATTGTCTCTAGTGTTAATTTTTAGAAATTATATCCTTTTCCTAGTTCATAAGTAAAAAGTAGACCTTGGAGGGTTTTTTTTCTTTTGTTTCAAAGAAAAGACAAAGCTCAGAGAAAGCTGCTCACCTCCCTCGTCTGACTGCCTGAGCTCCGTTATGCCCCGTTATTTGGCCCACCCCAGCCATGGACATGTTTTCCATCTCAGATGATGCCGTGATTATGGTATCTGTTCTCACAAATATGCAGACCCAGATTCTGTAAGTGGGTCTGCCAGCACATTTGCACCATTGCCCAGATTTCAGCCTGGCTTTGCTGCCAGACCCCTGTGCAACAGGCCTGTCTGCAGGATCAGACTTTTCATTACAATTTCTTCCAACCTGTGCCTGTCTGCAGCTTCTTACTGCACGGTGCGATGTGCACAGATCATCACATACAATGATGATAAATACAGCATGAGCAAAAACTGTGCTCAGGATCAAAATGCTGTGAAAGAAGTGGTCTGCTGCAGCACTGCTACCCGCAGGGTGTGTAAGCAGACAGCTGGGCATGTGGCTGTGCTCATACAGCAAAAGCCTTTTTTGATGATAATATAGTTGATATGTTGAACACCAAGGCTGGCTGGAGGCAGAGGGACCCATGCAGACACAGAACTAAGTAACAAAGGTAATGTTTGGATTCAAAACAAGTTATTTTTACAAATCCATGGTTTCAGTTGAACTATTCAGTATTTTATAATCATTCTATAACAGTGCAGAATCAGACCCCAAATTTATAGGTCCATGAAGCCCAGACAGCCAGGCTTCAAAGTGACTGAGATGCTATTAAACCTCAGGGCCAGGCTTTTCTTTAGTTTGCTTCATTCAAACCAGTGCAAAGGTGAGCAAGGCCCTGCCATCCTGAATTCAGCATCCTTTTGCAACCATCTTGCACCAATGACTATGCACAGCGCACAGAAACAAAGGACATGGCCCAAGTGGCTCAGAGAAGGCTTGTGATCTGATTTCTGGCCTTCAGTTTATAGGTACTTAAGACAATGCTGTATAAAGCCCAGCATCTGGTAATTACATTGGAGAGGGCTGAGTGTGAGGCCCAGAGGATAAATCTTGCCACCTGTTGTGCTTGCATGGGGAGAGAGGAGATGCAGAGCATCTTTTCCTCCTCTTGCAGAGCAGTGGTAACAGGGCTGGCTTCCCTGAGGAGATTAAATGATGGACTGCTGCAGAGAGAGAGAGAATCCCTCTTCCCTGACAAGCAGATTAGGGGCAGTTGATGACCAGTTCCAACTAGAAAAGAGGACAATTTGGTCAACACTGCTGGGCCAGCAGCAGTGACCTGCTCTGAGAAATAGTTGCTGGATAGATTAATTATCCTCCTTTTACTGGTAGCAGCGAGGGAAGGTTCAGTCCTGTCATTTCTTAGGAAGAGCTACATTTTTGCACTGAAGGAACAGTGGCTTATGGATTTCCCTCTTTGGGAGTCTGCACCTGTTGCCAGGGGGTCAAGGTGCTTTTTGCTGGGGACAGCCAAAGCAACCTTGCCAAGGAAACGCAGAAGGAAGGTGGCAGAGAAAATCATGCTTGCATTCTTCGCGCAGATTTCAGGCAGGTCTAGGTCTCCTGCATGCTGTGCACCCATTTCTGTTTTACTCCTTACCCCAGGCTCTTTGTGCTTTAACCTTCACATAATCCAGACCCAGGCTATCTGCCCCTCACCCTCTGTGCGTAAAACTTTTTCTTCTTTATCACCCCATTTCAAACTCCACCCCTCTTTTTTTTTTTTTACATTATTAAAAGATCATATGTGTCAGAGACACAGTGGAGAAGCCACATGGCCGTGCTGTTGTAGCCTCCTGGCCCTTTGCCCCTTCCCTTCTCCCCAAGCCCCCATAGTACCTTCTGGCTTTTCTTCACTTGCAGAGATCTTCGTTATTTAAACTGCAAGCTCTGTGGGAGCAAAGACTGTAACTTTTGTGTGTAAAGTAATTAGCAGCTTTTAAGCAGCATCACAAAATTAATTAACATCAATAGTATGAAAGTGACTTTTTTCTGCATGTTTTATAAGTAGTAGAGGAGAAATCCTGTTTCTCAACAGAAATTACTTCCTCTTTCCAGATGTATGTCTCTGCAGAGGTACATTTCTTTTTTTTTTGGTCAGTTTTCCACTTTCCCCACTGAAATATATTCACAGCTTCCCCTCCACCATCCCTCTAAGAGCTGTGTAAATAAAAAAAAAAAAAACTAAATCTGCCCCAGTGTGGAACATCTCTTTTAAAATGTCACCATGTTCATTTTCAGAATCCTCTTCTGCATGGTTATCTCACTGCTCTTTACATTTGCTACCTTGTTAAGCCCCCACTGTGGTAAATAAAACATGAAGAGAAATAGAGAAAAATGTAAAGCTTTTATTTACTCTCATTTTTTGGATATATTTCTCTAGATGAATGCTTCTCCCTTTAATGAAACCCTTGACTGCTCCACTGGTGAATGTGATTTAAGTACAGTGGAGACAGCTATGATTCACAAACCCTGTTCTACTCCAGCACTGACCGTTATCTGATGCCTCTTCATGCACAGTTGCCCAAATGACAGTTTAATGGCTCACTGTAAAGGCTAGTTATTTTGTATCTCTATCCAGTGAAAATGGCTAATGGTGATAAGGAAAGGAAAAAACAAAGCAATTGTTCAGATCTTCAGACTCAACCGAGCTACTTAGCACGTGCTGAGAGCCTTCAATTAATTATTTCTTCAGTCCAGTGAAGCACTCCAAGATGATTTTAAAACTCACCAGCTGCACTAAGTCTATGTTAACAGGGTGCAAGGAACTAAAATTGCACATAAGCAGAGCTAACGGGTTTATTAGGCATCTGCTGATCATACCTATATTCACAGACACAAGCACCAAAAATATCCCAAGCTGATTTAAGCGAAAAAGTAAATAAATAAAAAAAAAAAAAACAAAACCAAACCCAACACTTCCCTCCCCTTTACTTTGCAGAGAGGAAAGAGACAAAAATACTAGAAAATTATCTAATATGTCTGTCTGAAGAGACAAGAGATTACCGTTGTCGTTACATTGCTCACTTGTGATTGCATGTGTGCACACTTGTATCTTTGTGCATGTTTCTGCCTATTAAAAAACAAACAAACAAAAAAAAAAAACAACACCCCCACACACAACAACAACAACAAACAGAGAAGGGAACAGACTAAGAGAAAATGAAAGAACCTCTAGGGGCCCAATTCAAAACATTACTTAAACACATTTCTGATTTTCAGTACTTAAGTCTTCTCTATACGGTTATGATCTGTACTGCAGACTCCCTCCCAGATAGTGCCTTTAGGAACTACCACAAAGAAAAAATTCCTGACTTTAATCACTGGCAGAATTGGCACAAGGCACACTCTGAAAGTTAAGGTACTAAGTCAAATATAAGAACAATTTGCTGAACTCACTTTTAGCAAAAGCATACCCAAGTTATAGGTTCTGGATATAACATTTGCATTTGCATCAATTTAAATGTCACAGAGGATAAAATAAGTAAGGGGGCCTGACGGAAAAATTAACTCACTGAATCATAAATTTGTGGAAGTTTACAGTGAATAAATTTCAAAGATAATTATTTTTGGCTGGTCTAAACTGTACCACCTGTTAAGATTTAAAACACTGACTACCCAATGATGTTAGGTTTTGGTGTTTAAGCATAACAAGAATCTCTCTGAATAATCAGTTCAGGTCAATAAGAAGACATCATGGTGGCATCATGGTGTAGCTTGAGGCCATGCTAAACCTAGCCTACCTTGCCTGAAAGATATATGCCTCTGAATAGCAAAACTGACAACTATGTGATCATCCAAACTTCTGCAGGTCAGCTGTCAATGCAGAATGACCTCTTTGTGCTTTCAGTTCTTTAATATCATCCAGTGATTTGGAGGTTTTTTTTGTTTTTTTTTTTTTTTGGTTTTTTTGCATGGACTCCTTACTTAACAGAAAATATTCTACTGAGTGAATAATTTGGAACCGACACTTCTAGTTTTCAAACACACCACCACCACGACTGGCAATAAGGATATTCCCAAAACCATACAGTATCTACAATCACATCACAAGTAATTTATAACACACAACTTTGGAAATATCTTGAGATGAGCTAAAAATATCATCCTGTTTGTATCAGCACCAGTGTTTTCACACAGAGTAATCAGGAAAAGGGGTAGACTGGAGACGGCAGACTAGTCAATCCCAGAACCAGGATTAGTCCACTCAAGGACCCACCCACATAGCACAGACCTGAAATTTCTCATTAAACTTCACTTCAATTCTACTGCTAGGTGTGCAGGTTTTGCACACTCAGTGCTTCTAAAATGATTCCTCTTTATGAATGTTGCATCGTGACAGGTTATGAAAAAAGTACTAATTTGTTTCTTACACAGGTGTTCCTTGCACAGGAACTCTCCCTTTGGTTATGAACACTGGGAAGCCCATTAGCTGTGCCCGAGGCCCTACTTTCAGTAGTATAGAGCAATTGAATATGAGATGTGAAAGAAAGAAAACTTGTTACTCTTTTGGAAAATCAAAAGACCCCATGCTGAATCATGTCTTCATGTTTGAGCCCAGAGCCTGATCTTTACAGTTGGTTGGCTATAATCTAAAACCATAGCCACCAAAATACCAATGTTGTGTAGCCCAGTACTAGTTCAGTAACCAGAATGACATCATGCTAGAATTAATGTGCCTTAGCCACACAGTCAATTATTTCACTTTAAGCTCCTTGGGTCTGAAAATTGAGTCCCAGAATGAGTTCAGCTTTCCAGTGCCCCATGGCCAAGGATGTGTGGTAGCTGTTAGCAGCACACCAACACAGCTATCCTATTTCCAGTTCAAGCAGCCTTCAGCAGTACCTGCACTCACTCTCACTGAGATAAACTAAAACTTAGGATGATTAGGGCATGACAACTTTCCTCCACCACTATGAAGATGGCAGCTCATAACACTGGTAATTGCCTACATTCTCCAAGACAGAAAATGCATATGATGGCACTGCACATGAATATGTATGCAGAAGTGTGCAGATGCTAGTCTGGAAGTGTAATGTATCTGGCTGTTTTATTTCCTATATCCTTATCGCTTCTGATCTCTGTGTATCATGCACAGAGCATGTTTCACTTCTTTGTCTTGATCCTCAATGTATGGATCTCTTTTATTCAAAGATACAATTTAACTTGAGAATTTCACGTTTGCAGCAGCTATTTCCCCTTGTACAGTCCTGTCCTCTGCAATGAATACGTGGTGTTAATTACTGGGAATTGCAGCTCTTGAATTCAGAGGATAATTGATAATACCTGCATGCAGAAAATCCCCATCATGATGTTTTAAAGATTCAGTTAATTAGCCCTGTGTCTGGGAGATCAGGCATTAACCATTTGCCTTAGGACTCCTCCTTCAGGCTTTTTCAGAAACCTCTCCTACTTAGCTTTTAGGGGTGATTAGTACAGAGAAAGCCAAGGGAGGAAGGCTGTGTGTGAGATGTTGTCACAAGGGAATAAGGAGCCCTTTGTCCTGTCATGAACTATCCTAACAAAACATTCAAATAGGATTTAATCACTGCAGTGGTCTGCTTACATTTCTCTTAGGGTTAGATACCCCCATAAATCATGCATAGCTTGGAGACTAGGGTGTCTTAAAGTTGTTCACAGCTGATTCTCCACTGCACACAGATTGAGATCACTTATTGCTTTCCATGAGCTTTTTGGTGCAGCCACTCTGGCTCCTGTCTTTCATTCTTGAAAACCTAGCAAACCACAGAAAAGAGGTCAAGAGTGCTTGCCTTATAAGCTCTAGTTTGGGTGAAGTATGTTAGCGGCTAAAAGCAGAATAATTTTGTTACTGATCTTATAGCTCATGTTTGATTATGTACTAGTAGGAGGGAAAGAAATTATCATCACTTTTTTGTGGTACAAGGAATCAAAATCAATTTTCTTTCAGATTTTTTTTTTCAATAGATATTCTGCCTAAAGATGGGCTTAATCAATTTTTTAAACAAGCAAGACAATTTCAAGTATACTGATATCCAGTGATTAGTTTTGCGCTTTTAATGATACAGTTATCAGTCATGAAATTCTCATCATCACACTAATGTGCTTCATTCATGGCCTGGGGAATAAGTCTAAGGAAATGAGAGGGTACTTTGTAGTTTTGTTTCTCCTGTGATAGTCACAACAGTTGTCTGGAGTGGAATATATAATATAAACAACAGCCCAATTAACTGTATTGAAATTATTAAATTTCTTTCCACGTTCACAACTGAACAGCCATGATACAACACAATGAGTGAACAGTAACCGCTCATGGCTGCACTTGAGCTGGTACTCTCAAAGCATAATGCTCAATATCAAATTCTTGAGACACCTGATTTGCCAGCCATGGAAAACTGGCCATGACCCAGCACTCGCAAAAGTCAGTGTCCTTGAGTGTAAATTGTGAAGATTTGGCAAAAACTGAAAATCATTTCACAGGGACCACAAAATTCAGCCGGAGCCTGCTCCTCCCTTTCACAATGCATTTTTGCATACAGTTCCTGCAGAGACCTGCTTTTCCTCTTCAGATATTTATTAATCAATAAAAATACAACAAAAATTGAACAAAGTAATCAAAAATCATTGGTAAAACCCAATTGTTTCAAGTATACAGCTCTGTTACAAAATGTTCCATATCTAAATATCTAAAAAGTAAAGAAAAAAACGAAACAAAACCAAAAATAAAACAAACAAAAAAAAGAAACCCAAACCTGTATTGACTGAAAGATACAGTTCAATGTAGAAATAGTATTATTTCATCTAGAAGAATCTATTTCCTACTGAAGTCATGGGCGATTTTTCTACATGAAACATGTAGCACTATGTCCTAGCAAAACAATTACCTCAACTGTACTCTTAATGATTAACATTGTTGTGGCATATTCTTCTGCATGTTATGGAAATAAAACTATTTTCCAGGTCTCCCAGACTGTAGCATTCCCCAACACAGGCTTTCAGCATTGACCTTTCCAGCACATATTTGTATGCAGAACTACTGGAGCCAAAAGGATTTCTTCCATTTCTAAAAGTTAAAGTTTGATTTGCAACTGCAAATGTAGCAATTATATATGCAAAGTGACATTCAAAAATTATTAGATAAATCAGATACAATGCTGTTCCAGCACAGAAATCAGAACAAATTATTTTTAAATCATCAAGTTGTGTATGCAGTCAGAAAACCAAAAATATAACCTAATTGTGTAACTTGTCCTCCCCTCAAGAACACCAGTAAAACTAAAAAGTCTAGCAAAGTCTAACTGAAGACCTGTCCTACATACTACATAAATAAACACAATCCCAAATGTAATTGAAATAATTTTTGAACTAGCACAATTCATTTTCCTGTTAGGATGAACTGCTCATGAGATTTCCCTCATTTACAGCATCCTGAGACTTGTTTAGCACCATTGACTTCAATGGTGTAACTTTTAATTTATGATGGTTTAACGTGTTGTCATGGTTTAACCTCAAACGGCAACTAAGCCCCACACAGCCGCTCACTCACTCCCGCCAAGTGGGATGGGGGAGAGAATCAGAAGAGTAAACATGAGAAAGCTCGTGGGTTGAGATAAAGACAGTTTAATAGGGAAAGTAAAAGCCGCACACACAAGCAAAGCAAAACAAGGGATTCATTCCCCACTCCCCACAGGCAGGCAGGGGCTCAGCCATCCCCAGGACAGCCGGGATCCATCACGCATAACGGCAACTTGGGGAGACAAACGCCATCACTCCAAATGTCCCCCCCTTCCTTCTTCTTCTCCCCCACTTTATATGCTGAGCATGACGACATATGGTCTGGGGTATCCCTTGTTGGGGTCAGTTGGGGTTAGCCGTCCCGGCTGTGCCCCCTCCCAGCTCCTTGTGCCCCCCCAGCCACTCGCTGGTGGGGTGAGAGGCAGAACAGGCCTCGGCTCTGTGTGAGCCCTGCTCAGCAGTAACTGAAACATCCCTGTGTTATCAGCACTGTTCTCAGCACAAACCCAAAACACAGCCCCATACCAGCCATTGTAAAGAAAATTAACTCTACCCCAGTCAAAACCAGCACACATATAAAATTTAGTAATTAGCCTTAGAGTATCTGCGTGCATTATAGTAACTGCAAAGGCACAGGATAAGATAATTTCATCTGTAGAAGTTTAATATAGCATGATCAAACCCTGCTTTTCTTTCAAGACATTTTAACTTAGCTTAACTCTGTTGACTTCAGCAGAGTTGTTCTTTATGGACATGAGATAACATGAACAGAGAAATGGGCAATATACATTATGCTGCCAGCTCACAGAGCAATATTTATTCTATGTGCTTTATACCAGAATTTATAATTTGCACAGAAGTAACTCAGAGGGCTGACACACTGCTTGTGGGAACCAGTGCAGCTTCACTGGCCTGAGACACTGAGCACGAGCTCCAAAGATGGGCACTTTTATAAATTTGAAAGTGAAGGGTTTTACTAGCAGAAATTAATAAATAACCATTTCTTTTCTTCCCTCCTTCTCCAAAAATCAATTTAAAAATTGAGCTCCATTTTCCATCCAGTAACAAAAGACTGGTATTCTGTATTGTACACTCCCGCTCCTATTATGAATGGCATGTCACATATTGCAAGGCTACACCTGCAAGGGAAAGAATGAAGGTTGATACAATCTACCCCAGGTTCTGGAATGTCAGGACACTTATCAGTCTGTAAAATGCAAGGGCAAGATTTAGGGTTTATTAACAAAAAAATGGAAGAGAAAAAAAATAAAAGAATACTGAATGAATAGATATTTTGCAGACTTGTCTGAAGGTTTGTGAGGATGACAATAAGAGCATGACATTGTTATTGGGAATATGTATGGCTCTTGGCATGTACAAATCTCAGTTTACATTGTGGACACCAGTGAATTACACTCCCCACTCTGCACAAAGCTTTGCTGTTGGGATTTTTAATGAAGGTTCAAGGTCAACATCTTCTAAACCCTTATGGAATACTGGGAATATAAGGCTGTGCCTACTGATGGAGAAACTGGAGTCTGAAGAGACAAAGGAATGTGTTTTGCTATTTTTTTGTAGCTGACTCTGTGTGTCACTTGAGGACTAAAACACCTTAGAGACAGGCTACTATCTTTCACCTCTTTCTTTTACCTTGAGTACAGCAGTTTATCTTGGGGAATGAGAGCCATGATATTTTTCTGGAAATAGCCTGAAAGTTCAAGCAAAATGTTATATTTTTGCATGATCTAATCCTGACTATTCTTACTGGTTGCTGAGTCTCCAACATTCTCTGACACCCACATGCTAGGTCTACAATTTGCAGCAATCCCATACATGCAAACCAGTCAAAGCCCATATATAGCAGGGAAACCAATATACATACATCATCTCCTCCCAGGAACCTCTCCAGGCTGAGTTC
Source organism: Tyto alba (assembly GCF_018691265.1). Lineage (NCBI taxonomy): Eukaryota > Metazoa > Chordata > Aves > Strigiformes > Tytonidae > Tyto > Tyto alba. Next base: position 47,921,169 of record NW_024881327.1, read on the forward strand.
TTCCAGTTATCTTTAATGGAAGCATTTTCTATTATAGCTGGAAAACTCAGACAAGCATTGTCTAACATTAAGAAAGAAATTCCCAGCAGAAACACTCATTTTCTCCTCCAGGCTCCTGCCAGCCAAGCAGAGAAATCAATAAATTCTAAAAATAAACAGGAAAAACACTAGGTAGAGTTCTGACTCTGGAATGGAAGGAGTACCAGAAATTCCCACAAGCTCCACCAAGCTCTCCGCGTCAGGGTTGCTTGTACTCCAGATACTGTCATCGTGGCCAAGACAGTTAACACTGATGTCAATGAATAACCGAGTAGATCCTAACAGCCCACAAACTGTGCCCACTTGCTCCTGCAGAGTGTCCACCCAGGACATTCTCAAGCCTTTCATGCACAGATCTGGCAAATGATACCCAACACTTTATCCAACCTTGCAACCACTTAAGGATTTCAGATTCATGCTCACAAGCCTGACCTGCTCTCAATTAGCACAAAAAGAAAAACACATGTGCTCAGTGCCCAAAGAAGATAAATAGTGCTTATACCCTACACCCTTTAAGGGATCCTACCTGAAAAACAACTAATGAATGAGAAGAAACACATTGCTATTCTCTTTCAAGCCATCTGGATTCTTTACAATATCTGCTATTAAGAACTCTCTCCTCTCCGCAATGCTCTATTTATCTGTTTGAGCAGGCAGAATATATACACTCTACCAGGGAATTCACATAGCCATTTTAATAGAAGAATGTAGTTCCTCAGCACTAGAAAAATGAAAGTGAAAGGTCTATGAATTATTACAAACCCACTCAATCTCTGGCCAGGCAGCAGTGCCCTGAACTGTAAAGACTTTTTTCTTGTGTTTAAGTTACCATGGAAGATGAAATAGTCACACAGATGTACTGGCCAGTAGTAACTGGTATTGCTAGCTGTGTATCATCTATAAATACCTCTTTTTTTTCTGATTTATAACCTACCTCCATTTCATAAATGGAAAAAGACTCCAACCACCAAATCTAGAAATGGTTTGGGTTTTTTCTAGTTTTATGCACAAACTTTCTCAGTTGAAGTTTTCTTTTTCCAAAATAATAGTCAAGATGTTATTTTCAGTTATTTTCACTTATTTTGTTACATTCAGTTATTTTGTGAGAATGCATCAGATTTTGCATTGTGCTGCTGTGTGAAAATAAAACTAATTTCTGTTCCAGTAAAGTTGTTTTCTGCTACATGAATATCTCCCAATACATCTTGGCTCCAGACCATATTGTTTTGCAGCCTGTTATCTTGCTGTCTTTCTCAAGGATTACTGTAAGGCTTGGCATGTAAACTAAATGTTGCCTGAATCTCTTCTCTAAAGCAAAGTCCATTTTCTAATCTCTGATGCACCAAAATTTCTTTCTAGCAGGTCGATTTTTGTAATTGACCATAGGATGCGGCATGTGAGTATCTAAGAAAAAAATACTAAAGCAAAGAGGGAAGGATGCTCTAGAGGGGACACCAAGCTGAGTGTCATGAGTCCTAGAGCACCCATGGGCTCAGTCAGAGACATCCTGGGTGACACTGAGGTGCTGCATCCAGGGCAGTGCGGTACAGATAACACCCACTATGGACCATGCAACCCTTAAACGTATCCAGGCAAAGAAAGACTAAGGGATTAAACACTGCCACACTTACTGCTTCACAACAAATAGCGTGGGAAATAAATCCCACCATCCGAAGGGCCACATGCTTTTCAACACTGCTGGGCAGACATCTGCATTACACACAGGTGCTGCCCAGCAAAAGGATCTGCAAGAAGCAGCCCTGAGACTTCTGGTGCACATCCCCTGCTGTGCCTCTTGCCCATCCTGCGCACTCAGGGGTGCAAAGGTGCACGTGAGCCTTCAAGGGCGCTTCACAGAATTACAGAATGGCCCAAGCAGGGTCAAGCAGATACAGAAGGGTCACCAGCTCAAGCAGGATCACCTAGAGCAAGTTTCCTACGACCAGGTCCATATGGCTTTTGATTATCTTCAAAGATGGAGATGTGCTTCTCCCCAGCTGTCCCTCTCTTCAGCTGCTGTTAAACATGTGCTCAGGCTCTAGTTACCAGGAGCTACCTATCATCTAGTAAACTAACTGGTTGCATCATTTCTTTTACAGTATGTACCAGAAGAGCATGAAAGATTGCAAAGATTTTCTCTACTAATTCTCAACCATCAAGAAAACCCTTACAGATCTCTGGCTGCTCCATCACCATGCTGCACAACCAGAACAGGCTGAAGGGCTATGAGATGTTTTCCTGGCCCTCAGAATTTAAAAACTACAGCTGGCACTTTCATACTAATAATAAGGCACCCATGGACAGGATCTCAAATATCTCAAACACACCACACAACTCATAGACAACACCTGCTGTCCTTCCAGTGTGAAATGGTTGCTCATCACCTCAAGAACAACATTAAAATAACAAAACCAGACTCGATGTCTTCCCATTGAAATTCAGGGACGCAAGAAAGTTTTAAATCCTGTGTAAAATAACTGAAACCATCAGAAGCAGCAAAGTTTGCCATATCTGCTAAGCTAAAACTGGAAGCTAGTCCAGGGGAGGTCTACTCCAATTTCTCAAGGCACTCTTTTCATTGTCAGACTTCACAGAGAGAAATGTGTGTGACAATTTTATCTTGTTTGATTAAAACATTTTCATTATAACTTGTTTGGGGTTAAAAAAGTATTAGGAACTTAATATTTCACATTGGTTTTGGTCTGTGAATTTTTGAATCATCTAGAGAATATGAGCTCCTTGATGAAAAGTACTATTTTGTGTTATGAACCAGAAAATAATGGCCTATCAGACTATAGAAAGTGGTCTAAAGCATCTATCTTTAATCTTCTTGTGTAAGTGTTCTAGACACTGTAATTTCCAATAACAATAATGGAATAAATACCTCATTAACCCCTTTAAAGCTTCCAGCACCATGACAATATCTAAATGAACTGTCAGTGGAACAGGCATTGTTCAGTAAGACAGCAGACCAGAAAGTTAATATTGAACTATATCCCAATGAAGTAACTGAAATGTATTTTCATCCCCAACAACCTGATGGCTTATATATTGTCACAAAACACAGAAGGAAAAATTTCAGAGAGTCCTCTAAGTTCATAAATCACTTCACAATTCAGATCAGCTTTGAAACTAGAGATGAAACAGCACTTACTAAATTTTGGAAGGCAATGTTTGCTTAGATTTAACTCACAGAAAAGCCACTGATTGAACTTCATATTTACACATTTCCAATCTATAAAACTATTGATATTATACCATTCTCATCATAAATTAGTGTTCTGACAGACTAATACCCATTGCTGAGCTGGATGTCATAGATATTTATTGAATAGGAAGTAAAAGTGTAGTATCTAGTATGAGCAGAATATTCACATAACAATAAAAAGTATAGATTTGGCTTCAGGGAACAATTCACAGTGCCTGAATGCATCAGAAAGGAAAATAGGGAACTTGTGCAAAAATATTAAAATTTTAATTATTAAGTATAGGTTTGTAGTGGAAGTGTCCAGATCAAAATCAAAGCCTGTGGATGAAAAAATTAGGACTATATTATACAGGACACTGGACATCCTATTGAGTTGAACACCATGGTAATAGCCACTGAGGTAAATGCACCGCAAAAGAGAAATAGAGAACAGGGAAAATAAGCAAAGAGAAAGAGTTCTCCTTTGCATGCAGGTGGGGAGAACATAATATCAATGACAAATTCTACCATACAGCTCTAAGAGAAGCACTATACTCTGTAAAAGGATGACGGATACATTTCCTTAAAGGAAATATCAAATAATTCTAAACAAAATTTGGATTGAGATTTTTCAAAACTACCTAAAAGAATAAGATACTCAATTCTCAATAAAATGTGTGTGTTTTAAACAAGGCTTTGCAAATTCTGTCTTAAATGAAATTGAATCAAATTTTTAAACAGCAGCTACTGGTACATTATAATCTTGCTCAATCTATGGCACACTGAATTTCAAAAGTACTTTAGGTGCCCATATGAAATAAAAAAGCTTTAAAAAACATGGATATCTAACTTGAAACATCTTAATAGAGGATGGAATTTAGGAGTGCAGGGACCTGGGCTAAAAAACAGACTTTCTAAATGCAGCTGAAAATTAGTCAGAAAAAAAAAGATCAACGCCTCCATATCAGAATTCTGATGTGAAAACTTAGACCTTAGAGAAACAAACAGGACAGTAGAACATTGAAAGAAAATTTTAAGGACCATGTAGCTAATCCTCCTGAGACCAAGAGCTTACTTGAATCCTGAATTATTAGCATGAGCCCTTTCCATTCAAACTCAGGAAGGAAATTCCTTTTTGTTTTGTTGGAAGCAAAACCAATGTCTCAGGGTCCCTGTTGATGAGATATCTTGGAAAGATCTGCAGTTGTGTTACTAAATGCGACACCATGAAGAGCAACCTGGAATCGCACCTCCCCACCTCTGGCACCTTGGGCAAGACAACGAGATGTGCAGTGCAAACCATTTAGATCATCCTTCAAAACACTGAGTGTGAGAGGCATTAAATTTCACTGCTTCACCATTATCACTAAGGCAATTGGTCATTCATCGGGCTTACTTATGTTTAGATAGAAGCACAACAGCACACAAAGTTGTATTTCATGGTCTCTTCCATTGTTTCCGTGGATCAGATTTTCCTGGTGCTCATCACATCCCAATGTAACTCTTAATTTCAAGGAAACAAGGAAGATGATCAGCCCATAGAAATCTCCTTATGTCAATCAAGTCTTGAAATAGATCTTAACTTCAGAATACAGTTTTGAAATCACGGCTTTTTAGGATCATTGTACAGGTGATATGTCATTGTCTGCACAATAGCCAGCTCTGAAACACTCTCTTGAGTTAGCAGCAAAGTGGAGATGCCAAAGGATGAGTTTAAGTTATAAACTTCTGAATCTATTACATTGCTACCCCAAAAAAAACCCCAACACTACTTATCTCCCTTGATGCTTTGATCCTGACCAGCAAGTAAATCTCAATTTACATGACTTCTATTTTTAACCTCTCAGAGACTCTGAAGCAACCGTTACAGTGCCTGTGTATGATAAATAAGATTGTTATTAGAGGATGAATTTAAAACATCTTTATGAAGGGATTAAATCTGGAGCTGCTTGTTTTCTGCTAGATACTTCCATCATCAGAGTCTTTCAAATTGCTTTGAGAAGCTGCTCACAGCCGAGTAATGCAGGCATTGAATTGAATAGCATGGCAACAGGTTTTTGCTTTTTCCTCATTTTCATTGGTAAGGTATTGTTGCTCAATCTGTTGCTGGGTGTGATAAAAATGGCTTGTTAAACAGTCAGAAATCAGATCACCTCCTCCCCAGCCACAAAAGAAAAGTAGTACATAAAGTAGAGCAGCTTTAGAAGCAACAGAATGGAAGAGACCAAAGCTGCTCTCCTTCCATCACCTCCCCAAATCTGGGAGAATCTCTGCCTCTGATGGTCTCAGAGCCATCTTTGGACATTGCTCAGGATTTCCTTAGACAGCTGACTCATTCAATCACCTCAAAACTCACATGTTTACTTACTGAAATGGACCAAGATGTTCCAAATCACTGATGTTTTCATTAAAATGTCTTCTAGCGCACAGCATCAAGGTTGTGGCCAGCTCTTTTGTGTGCTCTCATCTCCTGCTGGATCTCTCCTGGAGCACCAGCAACCAGAGCGGGGGGCATGGACAGAACAGGGCCCTGGCATTTCCCCTGCCTTCCAAACATTGAGACAGTCTGATTGCCCCAACATTCTGCACAGAGGCTAGTGTTCATCATGATAAACCAGGGAAGTTCAGATACCTGGTGTCTCCAGTAGGAACCAACCTGAGTGTAAGACTTTACGCTGACTTCAGGACAGAGTTAATTTCCATCACACTTCTCAAACCAGCAAAACGGTCACTGAGTGTTCTTAGTTCATTTGAACAGAAATTTCTGACTGCATCTTTCTCCTCAGCCCACCTGGCTACATGGGGACTCATTAGCATGCAGACCCACATGCACCCCTGCTACAATGCATCTCAGCTGCAGACACATCTGCTGGTCCCACTGCCAGCACAATGGTCGATAAAGCACACATAGATAGATGGCAGCACAGAGGATCATGCTGCAAAGTTAGTATTGTGAAAGTTTCACTGTCCTTCATCTTTTCCCTCCTCCTCTTCATCATCAAAAGTAGTATGGCCAGCTGGTTGAGGGAGATGTTTTTCTGCCTCTACTCTACTCTCATGAGACCCCCCCTGCAGTGCTGTGTCCAACTCTGGTGCTTGCAGCATCAGAAGGACATGGACCTGTTTGTGTGGGTCCAGAGGAGGCCATGAGGATGCTCAGGGGGCTGGAGCACCTCCCCTGTGAGGCCAGGCTGAGAGAGTTGGGGCTGTTCAGCCTGGAGAAGAGAAGGCTCTGGGGGGACCTTAAAGCGGCCTTCCAGTGCTTAAAGGGGGTACAGGAGAGGTGGGGAGGGGCTCTTGATCAGGGAGTGGAGGGATAGGATATGGGGTAATGGTTTTAAACCGAAAGAGAGTAGATTTAGATTAGATGTGAGGAAGAAATTCTTCACTATGAGGCTGGTGAGGCACTGGCCCAGGGTGCCCAGAGCAGCTGTGGCTGCCCCCTCCCTGGAAGGGTTCAAGGCCAGGCTGGACGGGGCTGGGAGCACCCTGGGCTGGGGGAAGGGGGCCCTGCCCATGGCAGGGGGGTTGGAACTAGGTGATCTTTAAGGTCCCTTCCAACCCAAACCATTTTATGATTCTATGATCTTGCCTTTCATCTTCATTTGTATCGCTGGGTAAGCACTTTCTTCTTTCGGTAACAACTTGACTTTGCTAGGTATCAGGATATGGCAGAAACTCAGAGCCTGTGCACTAATTCACTGGCAGTCCAGTTCCTAAAATCTTCTGATTCCCTTGAAATTTCCTGGCTTTTCCAGCATCTTTGCACTGATGTCTTAATCAGGGACATAGACAATATTTAATAATACAAGATGAAGTTCAGCAGGAGGAACATGGATCCAGCTTGCTCAGCTGTTTGACCTCAAATCCCTTGCTAGGTCTGGTCTCTCTTCTATAGGGTGGTGTTGAGACTCAGGGAAATCATGTTTACCCGAGGATTGTCCTGATCCTGCAAACAGAAGCTCAAGTATGAAACTGTGCAATAGTCCCCTCTGTGACCCACACCCTGGTGCGGGATACAGGTCCTAGCCAGAGGATCTGTTTTCAGGGTTTTAACCACACTCTGTGGTGTTAGATGAGGCGAGATGGTTTCCAGACTTCATTATTTGTATTAGATATACTTTTTGCCCGAATTCTGTGACCTGGTCAATAAGCAATTAGTATTTTATGACAAAGTGCAAGTGGCAGTGTTAATAGCAGTTTGTAGCTACATGCACACATGAGAGCCAAGAATAATTTTTATGACTCCAGTAGAAGTGTGTGTAACAAACAGAAGTCAATTTTTACGACCATAATGATTGTATCCTCTCAATGCCTGTAGAAAATAGCTTTACGCAAATCAGTTAATTAGTATCCAAGTGCACTTGCTCACAGACTGTTCAGCTGTTCCATCCAATACTTAGAGAAGCTTCCAAAAGAGAAGTTTAATACATTTTTCAAAAAAAAATCCCCAAACTTCAGTAGCCACTCAAAATCTAAAAGTTCTAAAGTACACTGTAAATAATGTTTTATAATTTTGTAAGTCATTAGTTCTAAAATTTATACCACCAGACTTCTTTCAGTCTTTTAAGCTTGAAGATGACAAAAATGCATTTAGTTTTCGCAGTGACACCAAGTACTTTCAATGAAAATTTCAAACCCTCCAGATTTTAATATTAACATTTATATTACCTCCATCTTGCCCTTTCAGAATTGCATTCAAAACAAACAAGCTAACACTCCTTAGAGCAATGTTATCATATTCTGCTCTTTATTATTTCTCTTGCTAAATATTTTCTTTCCCAAGACTCTCAAACTGATTTAATACCCTTCCTACTTAGCCTCTACCTTATGCACAGAAGTACAAGTCTTTTGCATCAATTTAAAGCCAAAGTGATGAATGGAATTTAATGATCTTTTTTGTACAGTTCTGTATAACACTAAACAATGGCCAATGCATTCATTCATGATCAGTTTTTTGCCTTGTTTTTAATTAGCTTCCTATCTGGAGGGGCAGTGTGAAAAATTGCACCCTGGGCCTTACTACATCTTTCTTTTATAAAATGTATGTACAACAAATAAAAAGCACATTTTAACCTACCTGCTACCTATTACGTTAAATGTCATTACTACTAAAGACTGGCAGCTCAGCTAACAAACACCCTCATTATTTTATTCCAGCTCTACTTTGGGTATAGTCAATCAAATCACTCTTGATTTATGTCAGATGCTAACAAAATACAGTATAAATAGAGCCATTGAGTACAATTCAGTGATTCTGTGTTTATTCAGCTCTAAGCTATGAAGCTAAAGTGGATACCATTTATAACCAAGACATGCATTCTTCATGGCCATAAGAGTTAGCAGGCCATAGCTAGAGCACTTTTAAGGCTGAGAGAATATAAAGTGTTCCTATGAGTGGACTCAATTTTTTTTTAAGTATACAAATTAATAACTTATATAAAGATAGAAAACACTACCATGACTATATATCATTTTTTTCTTTTGATTGGGAAAGTTGTTTGATGGATTTAAAATAACCTCATTTGCAATGTAGGCCTCATTATTAATGGTTAGTGATTTTAGTACTTTCCAAAGGTGACTTTCTACAAGGAATGGCTTTTAGGAGTATGTCTACATTGCACTTTCAGTCACACAGGTTATTGTGAGGGCATTTTTGTGCTTTGTCTGATGATTCCATACATCCGGGCTATTGACCTGGGAAAGCCCAGTTTGGTTGTGGAAAATTACAGAAACCCAATTGTGTTCACTGAGTGATGGAAGAGCCATGAGCAATATTTGCTGCATGTCAGCTGAAAGCCCTTCCCAGAGAGTTCAGCACTCCAATTCCTCTCCTCACTGCTCTCTACTTTCAACAATTGTTTCTACTCAACAGCTGTAAACTGATATATATTATACAGGAAAGACTAAGGCAGACAAGATTGCAGTTCTCAACACAACTGCAGTTTTCCTAGAAACGGAGATACTTTAAATCCAGATTTTCAGGCTTATGATGGATGTCTTGAAGTGAATAGTTTGCAAATAGCAGTTACGCACCAAAGAACGGATAAGAATATTCTTGTTAGATATGATCCAAATTGTACCTTTGGGTTTATCCAGAAATGTAGTTTATTAGAAAAAAGGAAGTGGGAGTAGTTTGATGATAAACCTCTTAAAAAGTATTTCTGGTAAAAATGCTACCATGTCACGCACAGAAGGTACTAAACCCACATCTCTCCTGTGTTTGATACTGTTTTCACGGAATTATCATCCAAAGATCAGCTAACAATAGCAGACACTGTCGCTGTTTCTTACCACTGTTTCAGATCCTGAGAGCATCCAAAAACTATGATGACTGGATTGAGGTGCTTTCCATGAGTTCCTTACAGCATGAGGACAGCGTGAGACAGATGGGTCTGGGTGGGTCTGCGAGCTGATTGCCCATGCATCCTTTCTGTGTGTGCTAGAGAGCAAATTAATTGTGGCACCGTTTTGCAGGGAAACATATGGACAAATGTTATTCATTCACTGGCTCTTTCCACTTTAACTCATACCCTTCCCCTTCTCTCAGGGCCACAGCCACCAATACTGCATGGATTGAAACACATCTGGCATTTTGAAATGTCACTGTATATGCCCAACATGATTATGAAAAATATCTTTTAAACACACTTTGCCCAACTTGACAAAACTGACAATCTTCCTGGCAATCTTCCAAAGAAGCTGTAATAACAACATTAAAGTTTCCATTAGGACATTTAAAACAAACAAACAAACCAAACTGACTTTACAATCAAAAAATTAAGACTCTCATCAAGTGAAAAAAAAAGCAACCAAAACCTGGACACAATTTCTCAAAGCAGTGCAGTAACAGAGGAGGACATGTGAAACCAAGTTCTCTTACTTACGCTTCACTGGTAGAGTGAAATGCTTCAGCATTACACAGCACCAGAGTCTGGCATTTCCAGAAGAGATCAAACCTGCTGTGTTGGCAGAGTGCAAACAAAAGGAAAACAAAAAAAATTGACTACACAGATTCCAGCCTGTGGCAGCAATCCATATGGGATACAAACACCATAGGCTAGCAGCATTTAATTTGAAAATATCAACCAGGAGAGGGAGGGATGGAGTTTTCCAGCTTATCTGGAGTAAAGACAATGAGTTCTTCCACTCAAGAACCACTGGGAATGAGCAGGTGCCAGAGATATGGGCTAGAAATGAAGATTGTAAGGAGGAAGATGGAGCTTTTATTTTTGTTTCTTTATTTCACCAAGGCTGACCTGTTAACATAATGGCAACACAGCATTGAAACGATCCTAGGTCTCTGTCAGACAAATCATGGCTCAACATATTTTCTCTCGGTCACATCAGAAAGTATGAACTTGCAACCTTGGCCCCAGCTCATTTAATGGCACACTGACAGGGCAAGAATAATTCACAGGTTGAGCTAATCAAAGGTGAAAAGGGAGAATCAGTAAATGTCGTATCCTTTTGCCACTTTCATCAATCCGACTAACTGAATTTGAGCTAAAGCTTGGCAAATTTTCTGCAAAGGGAAATTAATATGTAACACATCTGAGTCCTGGTGCTGGCCAGCAAAATTGGAAAGCCGGCGTTATATCAGAGGGCGATTATTGAGGGAGAGAATGGCCAAAGCTGAGATAATCAAAAAGAAGCTCCTGAGTATCTCTTTCCTCTGATAGCACTGTGACCCTCCCAGCCCTGCACCTGAGTAGAAATCCTCTACTTTTCAATTTTTCCCCATCAGGAATATATTCTATTGCCCATTTCTGTTGCCCACACATGATTGAATCAATTCAATTACCTTGGAAAAGTTGATACATATTCAGGCCATGAAGACACTCAGGATAGAAAGAGAGGAAAAGAGACAAAGAAATCTGTATTTACCCAATAATAAGTTTCATTTGGAGAAGGTTTGAAAACAATTCTCCCTCGCATTTGTCCCTGTCAGATCACATTATTCACAAATGAAGTTTACAAAATATCAATTCAATTTCAATAAGGGAGCCTGAATCCCAACACACGAGGGCTGAATTTACGAAATCATAACACTTGAGGGGACCCTGGTGGCTTCCAAATATTTTCCAGTCAGAGGTAATCAAAAGCAGACTGCTGAATACTAATACATTCAATTTCACCCCTTTTGTTCGCATCTGTTCCCTTATAATACTATTTTCTACACTTCCAAATCACTGATGATGGCAGTTTGCAGAAAAAAAAAGTGAGGGAGGGTGAATCATATAGCTCAAACATTTTTGTGAAACCACTCTCAAATATGTCCAATTAACCAATTTACTGATGAGCAAACCAGTGAGCTGTAGCATGAAAAAGAAAAAATCATGATGTTCCCCCAATGGCATCCCAGATTGTTTTCTAACCAGATTCTTAGCACAGAGTCTGCCCCAGAACTAGCTGCTGGCATTAAAATTTAGCAATGAGAAAATAAATGTGGTTTCCTTATGAATCTGTCCTCAGCTGCTGCCCCAGTAAGGAGAAACGGAAGGAAGACCACCAAAGCACCAGGTCCAGGAAAGTGTCCAGTGCTTTCCACTCCTGATCTCCTACATTCAGTCAAAAACTTATGTTTTCTTGAACTAGCACTAGATTGGGCTCGTAGTGATAATATGACACAGGTTTCTAAGAATAAATTATATTTTCATAGTGTCTGCTGGATCAAAGTTTCCTCTAGAGTTTTGTGCAACATCCTCCACCACGCTTCCTTAAACTAAGGACGTCATTAATACAAAAATGTTCCATGGACATGGGAAAATACAGTATTTCATGATCTACCCTTATTACTAAGAAATACTGATGCAATATATGACTTAAAATTTTAACAAATTAGGAAGTTTTAGTCAAAATACAGAGAACACCAATCCATCCTTCACTGACAGGTGGTCAGCATCCTGTGAAAAATAAACAATTTTCTAATGAACTTCACAGAAGTTCAGGAGAGAAGTGTTTTCTAGGTCATCTAATCTCTCCTGTATTTCTCTGGCAATTAAGTGTCATTCAGATATCCTGTAACTAGACTAGAACAATGTTAGAGTCTTTTGTCTCTATTTCTCAAAAACAAGAAAGCATACAACAAGCAGGAACCCAGACAAGAGTCCAAAAACAATGCAGGGTTAATTTGATGTGTCCAGTGACCAAATCATTCCCCATGCTGCAAAGACAGGCCACAGATATTCAGACATTCCTTTCAACTAGGTCTGCAAGTAAATTTCTCAGCTGAAGTGATTCCAGCCAAACACTTGACATAATCATCTATTCCAACCTCAGAGAGTTGGTCCATCTGCTTTGTGTCACATCTCCTCAACAGTCAGTCTCTGGTGCTTTAGAAGATAAAGAAACAATACAACAATACCACAGTAGAACCTAAGTTGTGCATTAGGTAAATTCATCAATGAGGTCACAGCTGACTAAGTGTGAAACTGATAAACTGGAATGATCTCATTGGGGAACTGCAAGAGTTATGACTGAGGCCAAGGTCCATCAGGACAAGGACCAGAAAGGATCACTGTAATATCATGACCTAGCCTGCTGCTTCTGCATGCACACTGGTCAAAGGACTAAAGAAACAGAGGTAAGCAACTGTCTAACTTCAAGATGCAACAATCATGTTGATCCCATACTGATTTCTTCTGCATTTAATTCTTCACAGCTAAGACATTGCATACTGAATTTCTCTAACCTCAGTTCCCAGTCACTGGACTTCACAAAGCCCTGGACAGCAAGGCCAGAGAGTCTCTGCTATCAACAGTCCTCTAATGTGTTCTTCTGGCACAGCAATCTATGGTGCTTAAAGAAAAAGTCAGTCACAAACATACCAGTTGACACTATCTGGCTGTGCACCTCTCTGGAACCCTGTTCCTGGTAAAGAAAACTTCCTATCACATTTGGGACAACATCAGATCTCCCTAAACCCCCTTTAGCAACATCAGAGTCTCTGCCCTCAAGCACATTGCCCTGTTGTATCCCTCTATTACTGTTTCACCTACAGCAGTCTTGAACTGAAGCTACATGTATGCAGTGCCAATAAAAAAATGCTACAGGAGCTACACTGTATTTTCTGAAGTTTGAATAGGACTGTGGCTGCCTATAGGCATACAGTTGAGTCCACCTGAAGATGAAGGTAGCTGTGAGATTCACTGATGCATTACTCAGCTGAAAAAATAATTCTGCCACATTCATGGAATACAAACATACTGACCCTGATTGCATAAAAACAGCATTGGTGGATTATCTTCTTACTTGTGAGGTTTTCTGAAATGGGACTCAGAACTTAGTATTTCAGAAGCAAAAAGATGCCTGAGGGATGCCACCAGCCAAAGTTGCTTCCAGAGGGTAGTTAATCTTGTGTCAACACAGGAAAACAATTCTGAAGAGAAGACGAAAGCAATAAGATTGGCCCAGAGCAAGATGACCAGAAGATCCTGAAGTTCTGAAGTTCTTCAGTTCTTCAATGACGTTGTCTCTTCAGGGTAAAGGGTTTTTAAAATTTCACCTTCTTGCTGCAGAGAATAAAATATATGTGAAGTAACATAATGGTATATGTCCATGTGCATGGTTACATACAACTGTGTGTACATGTGAGAACACACCAATTCTGTGTTGTGATAAGCACAATAAATTACTCAAAAGACTTGAAAACAAGTTTCATTTACAACTATGGCATGCTACTGAAAAATACAGTGCAGATTGCTTAGCATGAAATTTTACTTTCAAGATTATTCCATTACAAAAAGCTTCACAGACTTCTTTCCCGACTTGCCTTTTTCTGGCTCTACATGGAAAGATATTCAGTGTATTAGCCCCATGCTGTTGTAAAAATGGTTTTTTACTTTGGGAAATTAGGCCAGGACAAAAACAAATAGTTCAGCTTAATTTAACATTTACACGTTATTGTGAACTATCAAACCAATACTTGAAAAAAAAAATTAAAATGGGGGTTAATCTAACAATTTACAAACCATACCATTTTAAAAACATAGCAATTGTTGTTCTTAACTCTGTCAAGACCACATGCTGTGCAGACACCTATTAAAGAATCCAAGCTTTTCTTAATATATTAGAAGAGTGAAAATGTGTAATTGGAAAAGAAAGTGAAAACTCCCTACAAAAGGATTTGGCATGGACATATCCTTCATTGGATTATTATTATCAGTTTCACCATATAATCTAACAACAGTGTTCAAGTCTACATTTTTTTCTAGCATATTAGGAGAAAATAAGCATTTAATGGTATTTTGAGAACATTTAAACCTCATCATTATTTTCTAAAATTGATCTCAATGTTCCTGCTTCATGCGACATGCTGCTACTCTGATTTTGTGAAATGCTAAAGTTAGTTCCTCTGGGAAGCCAAAAGAAGTGCAGTATAAACTGTGGGTCATTTTTCTGTCCTGGTTCAGCACATGTTCACCAGCAGACGAGCAATGAAATGAGACCGATAAGTTGAGGTTGGGACCATTTTGTACACATCATCCCTAGGAGCTATGGGCTGAAGTGTCAGCTTCAAAGATGAAGCTCTGGGAGATACAGAGACAAGATAACATCCCTTTTTTATCCTTCTTTTTTTTTTTTTTTTTTTTTTTTTTTTTTTTTTTTTCAGTGGCTGTTCTTTCATCAAAGAACGTGAGGTAGCGCCTTTCCCACATTCACAAATGCAGGAATGCACAAGTAAATTACTTATCACCCTTCATATGCTCTGTATTATTTGTGGCTGTTCACAGAGTAACTGTGTAACATAGTCTACCCACCCCACCAACACTAGTCAGCTGACAGTCAAGCATCTAATCTAGACAAATCTAGAATTTTCCTCTATGGGAAGGAGAAGAGAAGGCACTTTGGAAGGGAAGCTCCTTCCATCCTAAAATAAGATTTCTTAAGCAAGTGATGTTTAGATATTTGTCTCAGGTTGGGTTGTGTCTTCCTTCACAAATTCCTTCTCCTTGACATAGCTGCTCCATGCTGCTAGGAAAACTACAGCAGTGACCTTCATTCATGAACTTGTGCTGATTTAGTTTGAGCCGTGATGATCTGTCTAAAATTGCCTTTCCTGGCTCTTTCCAGATTTCATGTTTGAACCTTTAGTAACAGCACATTTCACAGGGTTGAACACAAGATCATGCATCACGCAAGTTTACTTTAAAGTGTTTTGAAAATTACTGTCTCTGTAGACACAGTCTACATTTTCAATTTGCAATCAAACATCTCACCTGGAAAGTCTCACCAAGGTGCTGACTTAGTTTTTTACTTTGAATATTTCATACAACTTTCAGAGAAATACTCCCTCTATTATGTAATAAATCTCTGATGGGGTAACAAAGCCAATCCAAAAAGTTGCAAACAGCCAGTCTTTGAGGAAAAAACAGTCCTTCTGTGACAGATGCTTGCCTGCAGTGTGGAAGGAATAATTAAGTTCAGAAGCCACAACCAAAGTTGGTCACAAGCTTAGAGCAGCAGGTGGTCGTCAGATACCGCCTAAGAAAGTAGAGCTGGATTCCGTTATTCTGGACTACAGCCTTTAAGCTATTTCACATAACTGGGAATAATTCTTAAAGATACTCTATCCTGTTAACTTTATTTTAAGAGGGATAAGAAAATTTATTTGACTAATTTATTTTAAATAATGAAAAGTCAATATACATCACTGGATACATCACTGTATTCTTTCAAATCTCCCCACCATTTCATGCAAGTCACTCAGTTTTGGCAATGAAAAAACACTCCTAACATCAGCTTTAGTTTAGCTGATCATTTCACTTTCAAACACACAGTGCTGGAATGTTTGAACTGCTGATACTGCAAGAGGATTTTTAAAATGTAAAAATACCTGCTGCCATTGTAAATTGAGAGATAAAAAGCTCCTAAACTCCAAAACATTTGATCTTCTTCAAGGATTTAAATGCTTATTTTTACAAAGTCTAAATTTGGAAATATAAATGAAACCTTGATTTCTGATCAAAATAAAGCAAACAGTTTGAAGCTCAAGGAAAGAAGTTGTTTTGCCTGGATTTATCCGAAACATTGTATTCTCTTTTCTTTCTCTAAGTTTTCCCAATTCTTGAATCAAGACTTTTTCACCAGCTGCATAGTTATGCCCAGTCTGCACAGAATCAAACAAGTTAAATAAGAAAAATATTATGAATTATTTATTCTCCTCAATCTCTTAAACCAACCCGAGGTTTGGAATCAGCATTGAAATACAAACAAACCAACCTACTGCACTGATAACCCTCAAGAAGGCACTGCAGGTTCAAGTTCATTTTAGTAATCTTTTTTCCCCACTTTTGCCAATGTTAATTCTATGCATTGAAAACTATTCTGGTGCTTCAGATCAGACCTTTATGATGCTATGCTGATTCTGCCTATTAAAGTGGTCAAAAAACCCTACTCCACAATGGTTTTCAACATGAGGAAACTAACGTGTGGTCAAGTCATGGAGCAGATAAATCCTTATGCATTAAAGAGTCCAGAGTGGTTTGAATGCATTTCACTTTGGAACAACAGCAGATACTTATCTAGAGGTTTGCATGTTAGGCAGTCTGAAATTCAAGCAGGACTTTTGCATAGCTCTGGAATTCACTTCTTTATCAGCTCAGAAACTTAAGGATGAAGAAAGAGTCAAGGCCATAAGACGTGTAAAAATCTAACAAGCTTATGGAGAATAAGTATGATAAGTGACCTTCTATACCTCTGTTGCTGCTTCTTTTTATCTGTATTTTACACCATTGTGTTGGGAGAGAATCCCATGCACAGGACTGAATTCCCATGGAGGGGCTACTGCTTTATATAAAACCACGAACATACTGAAGCAAGTCCAGGCCCTGGAGACTGCATCTACCCCAGCAGAGACTGCAATTTCTTCATGTGTCTCCACCTCTTCCTTCTTCTTCCCTGGTACAACCACAGGTAAAGCATTACAAAAATATTTCAGTGTAAATATATTAAAATTACTTAGTGCATATTGCACGGTAATCTGGGGAGCCCCAGTGGATGACCCAGTGCTTAAACAGACATTCTTTGCTGTCTTTTCTCTTATGTGTAAGACTGCTGTATTTGCTCTGAAATCTTTATGACCGAGGACAGTAACTGGCATGCTATTCTCTTGATATATTGATCTTAGGAGCAAAGCATGCTGTAAAATGAGATTATCATAATGGGATTTAAAGTTATTACAGGCAAAGCTGTAGTAACGTATAGTAAGTTCCTGGCACTTTCATTTGCCATTGAAAAATCACATACCTACAGCAGATACACTGTTAAAAAAACCCTGGAAAGATCTCCAAGGCCTGGCATCTATATTTTGCAGTTAGGTTTACAAAATGATTATAAGTAAACTCTTATGAGAGGGGGGAAGAAATAACAAGACATTCTATTAATGGAACAGAAGTTTCACCAAAGGCATAATGTATTCAAAAATATAATAAATGTCACTAAAAATTAAAGGACCTTATTCTGCTTTATACTATTGCTACTTTAAATGACACTGGCAATATAAGACAACCTACTCCCCCTGCCCACCTAAAAATAAAATAATAATAAATAAAGCCCCCTTTAAACTACAGTCACTGTAAGAATGTCTTTGTGTAAAGGAAAACTGCACCAGAAAATAGCAAAGTCAAGTAAAAAACCCCAAGCAATGATACTGGAACAATGAGACTGGTCAAAGATGAGTCTTTGGGGGAAAAAAGTGTTGGGCCAACACAATACGTCTGTAAGCAGAAAATGCAAAGAAAAGAGAGGGAAACATTAATTGCTGATTCAGCTCCTGGTTCTGTTTTTAACAGTTGTGCAGGGAATGAAAATGAAATTTGCAGGAAAGAATCTCAGAAAAAAAAATAAAAGCAAAAACAGTTTAAAAAAATCTAACTGAATTACAATAAAGCAAATAATGCATGGCCTAACCCATTCCCAGACACGAAAATCAAGGAGGGATGTGGCTCTAGGGCAGAAGAACATAAAACATTACAAAACAATTATAGCATAAAAGCTATAATTGCTTTTAGACAACAATTGTGAATTTCTCTAGCAAATGATATTACCTAGTCCAGATTGAAGTGTTCTGGGGCCAGAGATATGAGCAAGGAATACAAAATACTAAGACCCAAGGGACCTCAGGCAGGGGAAACACTGGGGGATGAAGGCCAGGATCCACCAAAAAAGCAGAATCTGGAATAGCACACCCTATGGCACACACCACAAATGTGTTGCATGCATTCATAATCCACATGTTTTGCATATGTTTACCAAGTATCAGTGGTATGAACCCAGCATGATAGAGGTGACTGACCACTAGCTCAGATCAATTAATCATAGCTGCAGCAGAAGGTGGGGCAAATGAACACCTAAAAAACAAGTGGAACTTTTTATTTTGCTTAATCTGGGTACCAGTGTATGAGCCAGCATCAGATAAGAGAAGATGATATTAGCAGAGAAAGAAAAGCTATTGGCAATTAGGAAAAAGTGAAAAGAACCTACGCTGCTGGTACTGTTAAAATCTGCCACTGAGGCTAAGAACTTGCAGATGGAAAATAAAACGTATGACAAAGCAAAAGTTAGATTATGATTAGAGATTCCAGAAGTTATTGTCTCACAAGAAGAGCAATTGAAAGCACCTTTGATGGAAAGAAAGGCTATTTTAAGGGACAGAAAGGATTTATATGCCAGCACAGGAATTATCATACTAAATCCAGCTGAGAAAGGATCATCAAAGTTTCTCCAGATCTCACAAAGTACATCAGGCTCCTACTGGACCAAAGAGATTGTCCAACAAACAGACAGCTATCTCAGCAAGCTTAAAGAGGTAGAATCCATGACATGGCACAAACGTAACAAATTGCCTGTGGTGGGATACATCTCCAAAGGAATCTGCAGGTCCATGTGAATATGCAGGATACCCCAGAGAAACTTCATATAATGATTTTAAATTCTGGGCTATATCAGCATTGATTTTGAAATGTTACTATCAGAATATCTTTCTTGGAAAAGAAGATATAATGAATTATATTTTATGGAAGTTCCAGAATGACTGGGACATAATTTTATCTTGTAAGAAAGCTCATATTACATGATAACATTTAGTTAGGACTTACACTCCAAAGTCAGACCCCACTGGCAGCTGAGTCTTGGAAAGTTACTGAACACAATGATAACCCATCAGCCCTGCATGGACAGCCACCACAAGGACCCTTCCTCTGGAGCAATGGAATAAATTGGGATCCAACCAGATAGCCTTTTTGCTTCTGTATTTACCCTCTATTTGGTACTTATCTTCTATTTTGTGAGCCTATGGAAACCTACAAAACCTGAGAAAGCATTTATACCCAAGAAATTCAATACAATGAGGCCTCTGGAAGAGATTCAAAGAAGTCTCCAGAGCCCACTGCAATGCCATGTAGACCCATCAAATAAGGTCTCGATGTTGCACGGAAACATTCTTTTGAATTTATGCAAGCACTCCTATGTCCTAGATATTGGTAATTTTGCCTCAAACTTCAAAGCAATTATGGAAGTGCTCAGCATTGCAATCATAAAAAAGAGTTGCTGCTCTGTCATATGCATCCCAAGAGAAGCCCTAACAGACCTGCCTGTGAATTTTGATGGTTATGGTCTAGGTCAGCAGACAAAAACCTGCATCATAACACAAACTCAACAGTTGCCTTGCCAGCAGTCTTAGCAGAGTGGTCAAGATGACAGAGATGAATTCTTCCTCTCACGCAGATAGAAACTGTGCCTCAGAGTTGATACAATCAGATGCACAATCCAATCCTGCAGTTTGCATTGTTTGAACTATGCCTATTTTCTCGCTAATTGGAATTTAGTTCCCAGAGCTATGAATACAATTTTCATTGGCATGTGCCATCTGAATCCAAGCTCAGAAAAATCAGCCAGAAGCTTATGAGCCTGCACTCATTAAGACAACATAAAGACAAAGTAAATAAAAATCCAATAGGACTTGTAATCAAACAATACATGGATGACAAAAAATAACTTAATAGATCAGCTCTCTCAACTTTTTTAACCAAGTGTTTCAAGAATATTTGGAACTGACTTAAATATTTGTTGACAAATTCAAGCTAATCCAATCTTGGTCTCATAGCTGAGTCTTCCCTCACATCTGAAGCTATTGAAAAGAAGGGTATGATGATAACAGAGGCACCATCCTTTTTACACTCCTCTCATCTTTTCTGGTGGGTGGGTGCCATTTCGGAAGTTAACAATAATAACTGAAACACACAGAATATATTAACTTGCCACACTTACCAGTTGAACCAGCTGTTTGTTAATTATGACTCCTATATCAATCCTGGATCATTATCCCACACTCTTAAGCAAAGTTCCTGCTCCATATGAGGATAATGTTGAAGTTGCAGACTAAGACATACAAATAACAACTTTGTCATACCACTAAGAGCTGAGTGTTTTCTTTTACAGGTTTTTAAGTGAAACTCCCCTATTTCATCATGAGCTCAAATACCATGCTGAAACCCACATGCTTCTAGGAACATTACATATTCATATCTAATATGTTATAAGTTATCATTCCTGGGCATACTTCAGGGTAATTTTTGCTTTCCACCAAATCTTTTTTGCTTTCTTCTCCTGACTCAGTATCTGTTTTGGATATTTTCCTTTTGGATTAGAGCCCCATTAGGAATCATTAGGAATTTTTCAAGACTGCATCTCATTTGCTAATTTCCTGTAATGTTTCTAATGTCTCCTGTAAGTATTCCTATGTGTTTCTGGTTTTCACAACTCCTCACAACTTAGGTTACTTCCCTTTCTGTGTCACTAAAGGTGATGTTAGCACTGAAGAAAGCATTCCTGTTCAAGAAATTTTCTGCATGTGTGTTTAAGCGCTGTTGAAGTTGACAGGCTGTAAACAGCTCCTTTAAAATTAAACATAAGCTTAAGGGCTTCCTTGTCAAGGACCTATATTACGTGCTGAGTGCCACAGTGCTCAACTGCACTACTGCCAGCAGCATTACACACATTCACTGTCACTCTCCTTTATGCACCAACAGATTTTTCTCTATCCACATCATTCATTGTGAATCAGGTGGAATGATTTTTGTGGGTACTATTACATGAAACTGGATCAAATGCATCGCTGACCAACAACTACCTCATGACCGTTGCAGTCCATTCACCCTATTCTTCTGCAGTGCCATGAATGCAGAATATTTTGTACACCTCGGTAAGACTATGGACATGAATAACATTAAAGAAGCACACATACTTCTGGCATGATATCCAGCCAGAAAACAAGTTTTTCTGTTGAGATTTGATGTTACCAAATGGCAATTTTCACATTTATTCTTTTTTTCTTTTGTCTGTCTTTATATTATACTTGATTTTCCACATTTGCCTGGTTCATGCAAAGTTTTCGAAGTTATTTTAAATTTAACAATCAATTTTTAGTAGCCTTAACAGCATAAAAATTGATAATACTCTAAATAGGATCCAGAACTAGATATCTTGACTCCCTACACAACAGCTCCATAAATCTGTACTACATTAAGCTATACTAACATATACGTATTCAGTAATTCTTTGCTTCTCTTTACCAAGACTTTGAACACAAGCCTTTCTATTTCTCCAGTTTCATTTATTCTGGTTTTTGATTTTTTTAAAAAGAGTTCAGTATCTCAGCTATTTTCATCTGGGATAATCCAAAAAACTTCTCATTTGCATGTAAAGTGCAGTCAATGCGAATTGATCAAAACAAAATTAACAGCAATTGGTTCCAATACTTTCCCTGTTTACACATTAGCTTGCTACCTTTAACATATAGATGTATTGAATTCAGCTTAGCAACCTGAGCATGAATGCTGTGGCCTTTAAATAGAAACTTATCTGTAATTAAAATCATGCACAAGTTTTAGTGGGAATCTGTTTACTACCTAGAAGGAAAGTTGATTCTAAAAATGCATAAAATTTAGCTTAGTAGTTCATGTGTTTTATTCTGAATTAAGTCCCCTAAAATTATGGGGAGGTAGCTTTATTAAAATTCAGATTATATGAAGGTTATGTCTACTTCTGCATAGTTTTTTGAAAAAAAAAATCAAAGGGTACTGTTCCTTTCCACAGCACAATTGATTTATTTTTTTAAGATACCACTGCAAACTGATAGTAAGTTAACACAGTTATAATCATTATGAGCATTTTTTGCAAAAGTCGTATAATAAATATGCATTGAGACTACAAGCATGTGGTATAAATCATACGGCACAGTGTTCAGATGACAAGTAATAAGGACTTTAGAATAAAAACTGAAGCACATATACAGTGGTTGCTATAAGGAAATGATTTATCCTTTGGTGTATATTGAATTGCTTATTATAATTTAGAATGGTAATTGCTATGGCTTCACTATACTGTTTAATTGCTACAATACACTGATATATACCATGGTAGACACTGCAGTAACTGCTGTTGTTATATAACAGTATTTGCATAATCTGCTGTGTAGTTTATTCCTATAGCAGATAATGCAGCATGTGCAGGAATCAAATTGTTTCTCACCAATATTGATTGCAATTAAGGACACAAATATGAATACGAAGGTAAGGCTTTTTTCAAGGTATATATCACAGGACAGTCATAGAATCCAAGTTTAAGTCATTACTGTGTTAATCTTTCTAAGGAAAATAATTATAGAAATGCAGCTACTAAGATTTTTGTAACACAAGTGTAAGACAAAGTTCTGCATTTTTGTGCAAAGATCTCCTTTTTCCAGGGTAGATCTTTCTGACAAGTACCTGCAGTTATATCAACCTAACCACTCCAGATCAACACGGAGCATGATTTGAACCACTGATACAAATCCATTGCCACAGCTGACAAGGACGTACCCTCCCCAACACCGCACGATGTTGCAGTGCCTGGATGGGAACGGGCTGAGACTGTGGCCTATGCTGGAGGTCTCTACATTGATGAAATGACAGTGGGATCCTATGTGAAACAAACTATTATGACATCTTGGCTCCTGCTGTGTTAACTCTCTGTTCAGCTGTGCCTCCCACTCTGCAGGGACCCGGTGGTCACCCCTCTGAGGAAACAAGCCTCCTCCATCTCTCCCCAGACACAGGTTCTCCTGGTTAAATTTGGGCATCTACAACTGAGTGCATCCCTGCACATGTTACCAGACCAGAAGGCAGAAGCACATTACCACAGAAAGAAGCCAGCACGGGAAGTTTTCCACTGCCAAAGGTCAGTGCAAGAATTCTAGCAGCAACGTCCCCACTGCTCTTGGGTATTGAGACAGCCTACAAGGGGTGGAACTCATATCCGAGAGAGCTGGGGCTAAATTGCAGCAAGCTGTGTAGATCACAATCAACCTTTTAATTTGTTTCTGAAATCACGTGTGCCTGTGGGGCAATATAAAGACTACAAGTGTATTATGCCACAAAGAGAAGCATCATCACCTGCTTAAGATGCTATTTTCTTAATTCCTTGTTTCTTTACCTTAAAAATGCAATGGAAAACTTAGAAATGATTTACAGCTGGCCTGACTCATGAGCGTTTCAGGGAACAAACAAAAGTCATATATCATAGACACCAGCTATGCTAAAATGCTTGAAGAGATGGTGTATTTTGATGGATTTGTTTGTATTTTTGTGAGTGAAAGTAAGCAGTATGATTTACTTTGATTTGGGAGATTTGCTGTTTGTTATTCCCACAAATTCTGACACAGATGATTTGTGAAACTAACAGCAAATTAGCTGAAATTTTATTTTCAAATTTAGCAATTCATTATTCTTCCATTTTAAAAAAAAGCCAGTATACCCGGTCTAGAGTCAGAAAGAAAATCACATCACATGGCTCAGACAACTTCAGGAATGAATTGCCAAAGCAGGGTACAAGGCTCTGCAAAAGTGTTTGGCAAATACTTTCAAACTACTAACAACTCTCTGAATTAAAAAGTCAGAGTTGGTAATATAGGATTAAATAATTAGCTCATCTCCACTGCTAGAACAAGGGACTGCAAAAAGTTGTTAAGACAACTCACTGTAAGACCAAGTCCCGCTTCCCTTTGCGGACTTCGGTAGCTTCAAAAGCAATTGATGGCAGGGGACATTGATGTACGATAAATGTAGCATGCAATCACTCTGATTGTTTGTGATCATGACATTTTACAAACACTGCTTCTCTGTCATTTTCTAAAGTATTGTTTTAGAGGGTTGTGACAGAGGTAAAAGAAATAAAAAAAGAACAAAACAAGAAGAAATGTCACCCTGTCTCCCTAGACAAGTCAGATTGAAAAATTGAAGAGAAACTGACTTGGATGAGATATATTCGTAGCACTGACACCATGCCAGCAAAATCAGAATTAGATTTTGAGATTATTGAAGTAATAAAGCCACAGATTCTTTTCACAGGAGTTTACAGTATACTATCAATATATGTTATTGAGTGTGGCAGTACTGGCTTGTGTTGGAGCAAGAGCTTGCTGGATATTTTTTTTATTTGACTGTTACTGACATACTGTGTGACCTTGAGTTTCAGACCCCAGTTGTGAGATGGGGATAATAATCTTAACCTATTTTGCAGCTGAGTAGATGAAATCTCTGAGAGCTCTCTTTAAATGCCTGCAGCCAATAATTAATGCACCTTATACTTCACTGTTTTTCTTATTTTGTAAGGGGAATCAAATAAGCTTTAAACTTTTTTAGAAAAAGTTTCCCTGACTGACCACAACCCACACCTAGCCCATTGCATTCACAGACAGGAGAACAGAAGTGAACCCAATTCAATCACCCTTTCACCCCTTCAGCCACAAAACCAAGGTCAGACGATAGATTCAGCCCACATACTTGCAGGCCAGTGCTCAACCAATATCTGAACATTTCCTATTTTTCACATGTATCTACCAATATCTTTCAGGCTTTCCATCTGGCTAAAACTCCCATCCAAGCCTTGTTGTCTTTTGATTTGACTATTCTATGCTCTTTTTTCCTTCATGTTGGCCACTGCCCATTAGGAAGAACTGATGATGATAGTCACCTCCTTCCCTTCCACTCATACTATGCCTAACAGCAACTTTTTGACTTTAAAAACTTCTTTTACTTAACTCCCTCTGTCAAACATGTCTAGTGCTCTACTGCAATACTATCCCTTCATTTTCTTCAGCCAGCAGTCTACGCTATTATCAGCTCCTCCTCCAAAAACAACATACTTTTACCTCACTCTTGATCCTATGCAGATGAGAGACACAAAGAAAAATATGAAGATGATTCTTACCTTATTTTCCATCAAATAGTCATTCAAAATGAGTTCTACTGTAGTGCCTTTAAACCCACACCACTACAGAGGCAGGAAGAAAGTATAAACTATTCTCTTTTCAGCTGAAATTTTCCCTTCTTTCCTGCTTCTCCTATAAATGAAAAAGCCCATACTTCATATCCAGAGCTAACAAGGTTCAGCTAGCTTTTCCCTTCAACCACTTCATTTTATTGGTAACTTTTAACTGCTCAGGACAGAGACAGCTTCTTGTTCTCCTAGTTTGTATTTGTAATACTCATGTGACCTCAAGCCCCATTTAATGCTCTAGAAGCCATCACAGCCTGAATATTTACCACCCAAAATAAAACAAAATTACAATCTGAAGGCTCTCTAAATTGCTCTGAAGAAATGGAAAGAGCAATCATATGAGAACAGTATAGTGCAAATTTCATTAGGGTTACACCACAGAGGGAAGAGAACTGCTTGAGCTCAGAAATTACCCTGGCTTGGAATACATGGATATAAACTGATCAAACATAATTTTTATCTGGAAATTATAAGAAGGTTTCTAATTAGCGAAGTGATGAAGTTCAGGAATACCTCTCCAGTGGGTGAGTTTCAGTAGGGGAGCTGGGAACAGGAAACCTAAGTGGTTTCAACCATATTTTGATCAACTATAAGGGCAATCCAGTGTGCCCATGTGAGCGGAGGAGTGAGTGACCCAGTAGATCTCCTCCAGTTGTTTGCCCTTACTTTGAACATTATTTCTTCTTCAGCAATCAACAGTGTTCATAACAACTGGTAATCAAGGACCAACCTGCAGCTCAAAGCAGAAGTGTATTCTCCGTGACACATTGATGAATTTTTTCTACCAAAACCCCCCTTGTCTATTGTAAGTATCATACCATCCCACACTCACTTCAACAATGCTAAATATCATGATTTGCATACAACATATAAACATACATACAATAAATAAATATGCATACAACACAAAGTTGTTTCAGCTACCAGTCCTGCAAACACCCTGAACTCTGAGACTCAAACACTTAATTGCATATATATGATCAGGACCAGTAACAGTTCTAAAGCCAGCAGATACCTACACCGATACCTGACTCCACTCTCTCTAGGAGTTACTTTTGCAATGTCCTAGAGAAGTAACATGAGCTCAGCCTAATTGGTTTGACTATAGTAAACAATTCCTCTGACTGATGAAAAGACAACAGAGATGCTTTCACACCTATTCATCACTCCTTTGGCTTCAGGGAAGATCCTGAATCCAGCTCATGTGTGTGCCAGGCATTCATGGTGTGACCTTTGCATTCCTATATATCCATGCAGCTATGGCACTATACACCTGCAGGAAATGTTAGCAATGATATTATAACGTTCCACCAAATGTGAGCCACATAATTTACACTAGAAATTTTCAACAACGTAACAAAAATCTTTCTTTTTTAATATCCAAAGCTCCAGTGTAGATGCAGTTATACTGACAGAGGACTATATATCCCCTGGGGTGCACCGTAAGCTATGCTGGTAAAAGCACACATTAATAGAGCAGCAAACTTCTTGTAGTGTAGACTACATTGAAGAGAGAGTGACAGAGACCCTGTCTGTGAAAAACTGGGTAAGGTGGCTCCAGCTGCATTAATGGAGGGTCAAATGTACAGACCGACTCTCAGTGACTCATTCTTAAGGTTATAACTTAGAACAAGAGACATTTTGAAAACCTTTGAAAAGTGTCATTTCCTACTGGTAGGAGATTCTTCTTGTGTGACCAAAACACAGACCATATCAGAACTAGATTTAAAAACAAAAAAACAGAAAAAAAAAAAAAAAAAAAAAAACAACAAAAAACAAAACGAGTCTTCTCAGCTGAAACTACAGTACATTTTTATTGGCAGGGTTTTTTTATTACCATCTGCCATCATATTATATAAATGAGCTATATGGGTTTTAAATTCTCAGAGAGTTCTTTAATTCAGAGGAACTGAATTTTGTAAAAACTATTTCTAGAGCTTGTTTGTGGGAAATCTATTTTATTGGTCTTTGAATAGAGTTATAAGCTCATACTGACTTTGAATTCACTATGGAGAAATAAATGTAAAGTCAAATCTTATTCTTTTGCATGTTAAGCACCCTGATAATTTCATATAGTTGAAGGGGGGCAAGCAGGCATTTTTAAGAGAATGAAAAGTTAAGCTACATCTGTTTCAGCTCTTTGGCCAAACCCCAGAAGTGGGCAGTTCTCAGAATATAAGAAGACAGAGACTGTTCAGAACTTCAGAATAACCATCACTACCTCTGATGTGAACTCTGTGCAACAGCCAAAGCTGGTTCCAGTTTCTTCCATGTCACTGCCAGTAAAGCTCCTGCTCCCAGCCAACCTGAAAAGCTGAAGGAAAGCCCTTGACTTCTTGGGTCAGTGCCAGATTTACACTGTTCTGGGTAAAAACAGGATTTTGGCTCCTGATGTGTTGCTGCCTCTCACTTCAGCCAACTTGTGCCACTCTGCACTGCCTTCTGCAGAACAAGGAGAAATGATGCAAAACTACCTTCACATGTTTTTGGCTGTTACCCAAGTGGCTTCTTGTGTAACCATGGTTTTAGTCATTTTGGGCTAGAATTCTGATCTGAAAATGCTTTTGTACCTACATCAATACTTGGGATAATGGCTGATTGCCATTTTTGTATACTTTCATCTCAAAATGATACTTTTAAAAAAAACAGTACTCAATATTCACTGTGAAATCTGTCATCACACAAGAAAACAGATACATTATGTGACTTACCTGACTTATTAGACAGCATCCATAGCAAGCAGTGAACAAATAATATCCAGAGATGTAGCTGAATCCCAGAGATAATAGATGACCGAATAGATTGCACTTTGCCTGCATGAAGGTGTTTACAAATAGTTCATTAAAGAGAAACATTCAAAATTCAGAGTTTGTCAGATCACATCAGCCCTGCAAACACAAGGCACCTAAGTACTGTTGAGGAGCCGGGTCTGAACTATTTACCCAAGGTCATACACAATGTCTGTAGCAGTATGAGGAATTAAACCCATGCTGTCCACATTCAAGACAAATACCAACCCAGCCATGCTCCCTTTGTAAAAGGAATGTATAACTGGAGTCCCCATTTCCAGATAATACAGGGTGTCACCCTCCAATACATGAGAATATTTATACTTGGGAAATAAGAAATCAACAGTTCTTTTGTTTTAACCTTTGTTTTGATCTTGAAGCTTCAATCCAACATTCTTAGTCTCCAAAATGAAAACAGTAAATTGACATGTCATCTGGCTTACGAAATGAGAAGCGTTATCAAAGGCAGGCTGTGTAACCAGACCTCGTTTGGTACATAAGTACCATTCATATTGTTCCCACCTATTACCAGAGCTTGAATACGTAAAATATGAACCATTCCACAATCTGCATGCTCATTTATATTACCTTTATGTGAAACTTAGAAAATAAAAAATGTTCCATTTCCCCTTCAAGTGTAGCGTTCTGTGTTACACAATCCTGCTAGTTATCTTGGTGAGACTAGGCTTTGCCACATACTTTGCAAAGGAAAAGTGGACATTTATCTTTTGGGTATTTGAATTTAAAAGTGAGGCTGAAACCTCTAGAATAAAAACTGATTAAATTTTCTGAGATTGACGCTTCTTGGTCCCCAATTTCATGTAAATTTAAGATGTTTTGGGGTTGGTATAAAATTTTCTAGTTGACACAGGAGAGACTGTAGTTCCAAATAAAACATTAGCATAAAGTAGAAGCATTTTGTCTCGTTTCAATCCAAAGTAAGGTAAAAAGCAGAGGCATCAGCTGGGTTTTGCTCCAAGTTTCCCAAACCCCAGGTTCAAATCAAAACTTGAGGATAATCTCAGGCAAAAGACAGCAGGGTTTTGGCATTAAATTCTTGCAGAGCAAAGCAATTAAGACTTAGACAGTTTTAAAATAGCATATCCTAGTCTCTGGCTGCAGTGTTACCATATTTCTCTGTATTTTAGCCTTCACAGACACAGCCATGAGAGAGCTCTCATTCTTTAATGCCTAGCAAATATAAGACTGTTACCATGAGCAGAGCTTCAGCCTTTTCTTCAGGCTGAAAACACCAATTAATCCACTCGTTCCGCATGGACCGTGCATTCTTACATTATTCTTGTTCTCTGAACTCTCAGTCCATTTCTTGAAATAAAATACTGCAAACTGAGTATCACTCTATCACTGGGACCTTACCAGTACCAAGTAGAGAAAAACATTTGATCTCCTTCATCAAGTATCTTCTCATTCAAGGTCTTCCTTTGACTGGTCTTTCTCAAAGCCTTTCTAACTCATAAATAAGTTTAAACACAGTTCTGCCAGAGATCAGAATTTCTGGTCCCTTCATGTCATTCTGATTTTAAGCTATTTTACCTAGAATGGCAGGGTTATTTTCAGTATCAAAAGAAGAGCTCGCTGAATAATATTAATTATTTACTGTTCTATCACAATAATCTGATGTCTTTTTGATATTCTGATAAATGTCAACCTAGGAACTTAAAGTAAAATGAACTAATAACATTGGTGCATATAGCCACATGCTGAAAAAACAACACTGACTGTTATTTTATGAAAGTATTGTTTCAAACATTCCACTCTGTCTATTGAGGTGGGAAACAGAATTGGTCTAATATGATTTTAAGACATATGCATTTAAGCACTGTTTTCGGGAAAAAACAAACAAACAAACCAACAAATAAACAAAAAGAACCCACAGGAAAAAAAAAAAAAACTTTTGGCATTACCTTTAAAATCTGTGCTAAAACTATTTTTGCTAAGGAAAGTTTTACATAGCATATAACACCCATGTTTCCATAGTTGGCCAAGATGCTAGGAAAAGGATTTCTTACTTTTACTGAAAGTAAAAATGCCATGAACAGTTATTTGCAGGAAAATCACTCATCTTCTAAAAACAAAAAACAGCACTAAATTAAATTTTGCTCTTTAAATGATATTGATAATTCTGTAAGTGAGATCAATATTTAAAGTTAGCATCAAAAGGGATCCCCCCTTGTTTCTCTGATTTATTGGTAACAGTTTTATATATTCTCACTTATAACAGTGAAAACAGCAATTTAATTTGATCCCAAAATTCCCCAAGTTCTGTAGACTCTTTGTAATATTTAGATAGTAATTTATTCTGAAAAGTGGTCTGTCCAACACTTGATGCAATGAGGAGTGAGAATGTGCTGGGAAGCCTCTCCGAACCATTTCAAGCAGCCTTTTAAGAAGCTATCCAGCAAGGAAGATTAAACATTAGCTGATTACCGACAAGTAATTAACAATGTCAACGAAACACAGAAACTGAATTAATAATAATTATATCATCAACACGCTGATCATCTTGTAGAGAATCCCAGGGAAGAGGAGAGGTTAATTACTCACTGCTAGCAGAACAGCAGGAAGTCGACCACAACCATGCCTCTGCATGGTGTTAACTGCCAGGAAGATAATTAATTAACATCATAATTGTAATGCAGGCAGCATGAAAATACTGAAATATTACTTCATTTCCATTCTATTACCTATCCAGTACATTCTATAACTTAGAGGCTGGAACTACAAAGCTCGGTTGTGTCCAGGCTGTTGAGTCACGTGGCTTTGACTTTATTTTCCATCAGAGGTCTATAATGAATGACAGACTGAGTGGCTTGGGCAAAGGACAAAGAGCCAGGAGGGATTCTGTTCTGACACGGACTTCTCCTGTCTTGACACGAGAAGTTCACTGTGATTCAGGAAGAGTTAGACCATCAACAATTTCTTCCAAAATAAAGAAAATTAATAAAAGATTTGGAAAAGATATTAAGTTACATATTTGAACCAAGTCCCAAACAGGACTTCAGGGAGAAATTATATGGTTATCTGTCATATGGGTCTTGCACTCCCATGCTGAATGTCATGACCTTCAGCTCTTCTGAATGCCATTCTGTAGATCCTTTTGTTTGGGTGCCCTCTATGCAAGATGCTCTTCTCCCATTGCAAGTTGTCTGGCTTGAAGTAGGAATACCTACAGTCCCTACTGTGTGGCCTACAAGATGGCATACCACATAAATGGAAGCATTGTGTACAGATCTGGTCAATCTTATCCAGGAGAGACAAATTCAAACATCTTTTCTGTCAGGTTGATCAAAGAAAAGAAAACAGGACTAAAGGATTTTGTTGTATAAACGGTAGTAATGTAAGACAGAGATGAGATATGGTTGCTGGATATTCACTGGTTGGACATTAGAAGAAAATCTTTACATGTCAGAAAGCTACTCTAAATCGCACGGTACAAACAGAGGTAATGAAACCAACCACTTGTAAAATGGAGCTCAATACACTGATTATATGACATGGGGCTGGGGTGGGGATTTGATTTAGCAAACTAAGACATGCCTAGTGCTCTCTGTTCTGTTGAACAGCCAGAAACAGTTTTACATGTTCACCTGCCCTACTGGAAAAACATTACAGCACTTTGTGTCCAAAAATATATGTCCTGACTTCATCCTGGTGAAACTAGGACATCTCTACAGCCATAAAAAAACAAACCAAACCAAACCAAAACAAAAACCTTTAAATAAGAGAAGAGATAGGTGCAGACAACTGATTTACTAAAGCTGGTCTCATTTTCCTGGTTTGTGCCACATTCAAAAAAAACAGAACCAGAACAGCATGCTGGGAAAATTATGACTCTGCAAAATTCTCAGGGAGAATCATACCTGAAGGCCACCATTACCACCAACTGAGGAAAAAGGGTTGGTAATGGAGTAGATTTAGCTGAATAGTGAACAAGAAAACTGCCTAATATTTCTTTAAAACTCTGTACCACAGCTGTTCTTTTTTGAAGGTAAACTGTGACATAAAACAAAATGTGCAAAGACAGACATCCTTGATCAAGAGATACTGACATTTGATCATTTGTAAATTTAAATTCACTTCTTAAAAATATTTGAGGGCTTGAAACACAATAGTTTTGAAAGAGGTGCAGTTGACCTCAAATAAGCTTACCAGAATCAGATCTTGTTAGTTTCTCAGAGAGTTCCCTGAAAGAGTTCTGGTCATACGTATCACGGACAAAATTCTCTTTATCATTCCAATTCCATGTTTGGGCAGTTGGCTGTTTGCAACAGGAACTGTGCAATAGCAATCTGGCAGACAAATAAGCAGGCGGTTATGCCTAGAATGTGGTGGACGCATCATGAGTTAATTCCTAGGTTTTATATGGCCTTTCTGTATATGACCTATCTGTGACATATACAAAACTGTCACACCATTTAATTAACTACTTGTATAACTCCATCTGTACCTGAAGAGCAGTAGAAGTTATAACTGGAGATATATAAATAAGTTCATTAAGACTTTGAAACATATTTCAAGAGGGAACACATATTACAGCAGACAGATTTCCATAACACTTCTTGAAAAGAGAAGGACAACTACTCTTGCATTCTGGCCAATATTCCCTCTCTTTGTAACAGAGGATCTAACACCCAGAGACTGTTTGTGACCTCTCCCCTCTCATATAAATGCTTGTGCAGTCACTACACTAGCAATCTTTAACTCATAACCTTGACAAGCACTCTGGGACTGACAAGAGCTGCATAACACCAAGTCCTTTTCCATTCCACCTAGGGTCAGGCCTTATTTCAGCATGCAGCTAATGAACTTCTCGCCAGAGGTTATGCTTGGAGTATTAAATGAGTATATTGAACATCTACCAACAACATTAAAAATAGGAGAGTTGGCTCTTATTTGCACTCTATTAAGTCAGGAGTATTCCTTATGTCTTCTTTAAACTTTTACCAGTGCTAGTGTAGAGTGAGAGCATTAGAAGTATCAGGTCCTTTATGGCCAGCTGCAATTATTGCTACCCTCATATCCTCACGTAAGCAAACAGCACTCAACTTACCCTGCAGCCTGTAAAAGTTAGAACATGCCAAGTAAGGGAGGGGTGCAAAATGCAGAGCAGCTTTAAATTTGTGGACCATTGCTTGAATTTCACTCATAACTAATGAAGATTATTTTTACTGTGACAAAATGATTATAAATAAATACAACACCAGAGGACCCTAGTCAGGGCTTGAGAACCATTAGGTTCTATGACCTAAAGAAGCTAATTCAGCATTAGAAACAATGGACAGACATATTTTATGGCTAAATGTAGCCAAGAAATAAAAGGATTTGCAGACCTGAGTGAAACTCCTTGTATTAATGCAAGAACAAAGAATATCATTCAGCTTTCAGTATTTCACAAACATCAAAGTCAAGCCAGCCTTCTGATGACTGAGTCAATGATAAACTATAGAAATGGAAAAACAGTTAACAGCTCACCTGTACTAGAACATTTAGTGTTATTAGAAAAGCTATTTAAGTATATTCACATCTGAGAGCCCTTCATAGCAATTTATATTCAGCAAGGTATGCTGGGAACATCCATAAACATCTCATTGCCCCGGTGCCACCACCTTTGGTGTGATGTCCAGCTCCAACATGTCCTTCTGTTTCCACCCATGATAAACAGATCCATGTGTGTTTGTGTGGAAGAATTTCTTAAAAATATAACTGTACCCTCTGGGAAACTCCATAACCTGTTCCTTTCAGTACCCCTTTTAAGCTTTCCACTGTTTTTCCAGCAGAAACATGGAACCAGCAGAAATTCTGTGTTTATTTTGGAGATAAAATAAATTATTCTATTTCTAAATTAAACATCTAAATATCACCTTCTGCATCTTTTGCATTTCCATAAGTTGAACTTTATTATGTCATAATATGTAATGTAAAGATAAAACCAGAAAATGGGAGATGTCAGCCACTTTAGCCTGCATCACTGATGCACACAGATATAATCAAAGCAACTCTCTGTCTTGATTCATTTAAATAGGCACAATGCTGCTGTAATGAATACCTGTATTTCAAATGATGGAGATAAGATACATTCATATGTACCTTACCCTACAAAGCTGAATCAGACATGCATGAAGTCTGGTGAGATTTTAGGAATTGCTGTCTGGATACTGTAGTTCATAATTCTTTTAAGAACTACTGCTGGTTGTCTGTGGAGTTGTATGAAGTGTTAGTGTGGGGTTTAAATCTGTTGCTTCTCTGTTCTTTTCTCTTTCATACATTAACTTCTTCACAGACTCTAGGCTTGACTAGTCCTGAAGTCTTCCCTTGCTGTCTTTTTTTTTTCCTTGCATACCCTGTACTTTACACATGTATATGTGGGGTTTTTTAATATAGAGATGAACAAATATGGGTAAAATTGCCCATGTAAATCAGGTAAGCTAAATAAAAACCAATAGAGAGTGATTCCCATAAGGAAGCACATAGTGTGATGAGTTGATCTTTAATGATACAAACGCATATTGAACATTTCAAGTAACTTTGCCCAATTACATCCAAAGACAGTGGTTACTGTATTAAAGGTTTTGTTAATCTCACTAAAGAAAGGATGGTCTGAAATGCAGCCACTAGATAATTAAAATTAGAATGCTACAGATGGCTACTAGATTGTTCATTTTATATAACGAATTGAAAGCCTAATAGGAAAACTCATAATACCAGCCCTCTTAACATTAACAATTACCATGATTAACAATGATACTCACAACTCATTTTTCATTAAAGACTATGGGTAGAGATAAGCTTGTTTATATAGACTAGCTTTTGAACCGATGAGCTATTTATCACTTAGAAAGCCATGAGAGGACAGAACAGCACCCAGCAATTAAAACTTGCAAAGTGACCTTGTGACAGTGAAAGACCCACCCTCCTCTGAAGTAACTGTAAGGCAATTGTTTTTAAATCAGTTAGAAACAAAAGATAATTTGTTGGTTTGTTAAAACATATATCTTGGCCTTGGAGCGACTGGAGCATATTGCTGCACACAGAAGGGCTCTCATACAGATGCAGGCTTCCTAGTGTACACCACATATCCGAGAAATTAAGTTTTAAGAGATACAAGATCAAAAGATCAATGTGCAAAGGATCAATAATGATTTATATTAAAACATCAAATAAAGACCCAAAGTTTCGCATAGATGTTTTCATAGACAAAGACCAAAGCATATGCCACGTATGTGCCTCAATTTGATATCCCAATCAATCCTCATTCTCTTGTTCTTATTTTGGGTTTCCTGTCTCATTGCTG
The DNA here is from genome assembly GCF_018691265.1 of Tyto alba. Classification (NCBI taxonomy): domain Eukaryota; kingdom Metazoa; phylum Chordata; class Aves; order Strigiformes; family Tytonidae; genus Tyto; species Tyto alba. Next base: position 47,956,816 of record NW_024881327.1, read on the forward strand.
TAGACTCTTATTACTCCTCCCAGACTAAGCTTTTGAGAAGAAGAAAATATCTTATTTACTTGTCACCAAAAAATAATACAGCTGGGTCCTGCTGCCAAGGTATTGAGATTTTTCCTAGGTCCAGTTGAAGCGCTGCGGAGTCAAGATAATGAATGTATTAAAAGAACATGAAAATAGCACCAAAGTAAAAGGAACAGGTCTCTCTAAAGATTGAAAAAATAAGTCAGACATGGCTAAACTGTTCAAATCAGGTATCTGATGTTTGCCAGGTATTACTTAAAGATTAGTCATTTCAGTCATGTGATATTAGATATGCTCAGAAAGAATACAGTATAATATTAAAAGAGGCAAAGAAATAGCACAAAATTATTACAAGATATCCTTGCTGGCAAAGATTCAAATAGTCATTGAGAAGAGAAATAAACATTTAAAAACAGCATGCATCCACTGTGGTCTCATCATTACAGCCCTAAGGAAATAAAAGGAAAAGAAAAATTAGACGAAGCTTTGCAAAATTGCTAGTTTGAAAGATATTGTATTTATATGCTTAGCCCACCTTTAATTCATATTCAGGAGATACCCAGGATTTTTATTAATCAAATTAATTTACTATTCAATTAAAAAGCAAAAATGAATGTGAAAGCTCTATTATACCAGCTACATCAGAAACACACACACCCATGTATGCATATACACTCAATTTAAAAAACAATGAACTATCTGTCCACAAGTAACATATGTCTCAAGAAATTTTCTTTATTTACTTTGGAAAGAAATTAGATGTAAGAAATTTGTTTAGTGGAAGAATGAGAGGGAACCAGACTGTAGCCTTTAAGAGCAGAGATAATAAGTTGTGCCTTTTTCATGCTTCTCCATTCTTCCAGTATTAATTGATTCAGGGTGATGTGCTTCTGAGCAGAGAGCACAAGCTAACTAAACATAATTAACATACACTACAATTATTTCCCCATGGCTCCTCCCATTGCTATGCTTTTTCCGCAGCTGATGATAACACCTACAACTGATTTATAATGCATAACTCCTTCCATGCCAGAAGGGAAAGCATGTGGCATGAATTTGTGGAGCCAAGGCTACACTGAAGGTGGTGTCAGACCTATTGCAAGTCACGTTCTACTGCCTGGACACCAGTTAGAATCCCTTCATAGCCCCTGCTGCAGCTACTGTTTTGGCAAAGAGATTCTCCAAACCATTATTACACAGTAAGCAATGCAACACCATATTGTGCTGATGGGTGAGACTCACCAGGCCCCCCTTTCCAACACTGCCTGTCTCACCACGGGCAGATGGTCCCCCTGCTTTGCTGACAGCCTCTGAGTAGACATTATACTATCTGATGCTTGTTACGATCCCAGCTTATTGTAGTGTACATCTGAACATTGTTTTCCATAAGGAACATAATGGTTAATCTACTAAATGGTGTTGTCCTTCTTTGTCAGCAGATAATTCATGGTTCAGCACTATATACTTCACACAAAACCCAGCCCAACACCTGTGAGGACATAGCATATTTGTATGTGTGGAGCTTCATGCAAAACCAACGGTTTCACTTCTTGGGCTTGTCTGCCCTCCTGCCAAGCTTCCTGCTTTTACTAACATAAGACGGATAGGGAATCATGCAGGTTGTGGAGTCTGAAGCAGAAAATGAGTCAATAATAATTCTGGACTTTCTCTAATACAATTGCTTGTCCAATCCGAAACACATCTTTTTAGGTCAAGTGTATTGATTATAACTTCTTAGGTGTCCAGTGCTTGTGGTGCCCTATAGGTGCACCTACTTGCAGGGTAGATGAGTGTCAATCCATGAATTATGCCATTTGCTTTTGCAGGGAAGATAGAAAATATTACAGATTCCCTCCTTTCAGGGGTCTTGAGGAAGTTCCCAGAAAGCTGATCTCAACAAATGCAAAGGAATTTACAGGCTAAGCACTGGCTACTTGAATGTACATTTCCAAAAGAGACAAGGTGGATGAAGGTCTCAGATTGGATGAATGGTTTGAAATTTGGCATGCTCCAAGACCACATTTGAAAAGACTCCAGATCCAACCAGTGGAAAGCACCTTTTGCATAATTCTCTCTTTGAATAACAATTTTCAAAGCCCATGCAGGTGAAATCTGCAAACCCAGTTCCAAGACTGTGATTCAAAACTAACTCCAGTTAAAAAAATGGAGTAATCATAAAGTCACGCCTGGGGAATCTGAGAGCAAAATCTGACTGAGCAGATTTCTTCTGTTGATAATATCAGAGGAGGAGGAAGTGGAGAAGAATTGTTTGGTTTGAGTTTGTTTCTTTGATAGAAGCTCGCAAGCCTGGTTTGGTAAATCAGAGCTACAGAGAGGTTAGATGGGAATTTAATCATGACTGACACATAAATGACAGTCTCTTTAAAGGAAAGTGATACATCATCTGCACTCATATATCTTGTCATACCAACGACACCAGATCCACTTTAGATATACCTATCTAAGCAACTAACATTGGAAAAGATTATTTCCATCCAGTTTTCCTGAAAGTGAGTTTTAAAAAGCATCTTTTGCTGATACATGTCTACATCCCACCAATTAAAAAGTTCAGCTTTTAGGATCCAGATAACTGAATCACAGAGTAAGTCTGCTTGGAAACGGACCTTTGGAGATCACCTGGCCCAACTCCTCGCACAAAGCAGGGCTGGATTTGAAGTTTGAGTGGATTGTTCAGGGCCCTGTACAGGAAAGTTCTGAGTATCTCCATGGATGGATACTCCACAGAATTTCTGAGAAACCTGTTACAGTTTTTGATCACCATCATTGTGAACCTTGTATCTAATTGAAAATTTCCTTGCTACCACTTGTGCCTGTTGCCTTTCATCCTTTCTCTGCACACGTCTGAGAAGAGTCTGGCTCTGTCTTCTCTACAATCCTCATAAGGTAGCTGAAATCAGCGATAAAATCCCCATTCAGCCCTCTCTTCTCCCAGCTGAACAAATCCAGCTTTCTCACCCTATTCTTGTATGGCACATGCTTGAGCTTGATGAGTGTGTTCAGCTGTTACAGGAGTTCATGGATCTCAGGATTCAACCCAAGTTAAGCTTTAAACAGTCAAGAGGGACTACACAATACATGAGTAAGACACATGTGAATGTAGAGATTCAGCTGTCCAGTCTCTGCTCAGGGTATTGTTTACGGATATTAAACTAAACGGTCTTGATATAATGTCCCCAAACTGTTTATTTGGTAAGACCCAAAATAACCTACCCTTCAGCCCAGGTCTCTCACCCTGGAGCGAATGACCTAACTGCTAAGCCACTACACAAAAAGAGGGTAGTTGGTATCTACTCCAGTTCTGAATAAAAATAATTTTTCAAGTGCGTTCCTCCTGCCCCTTTCTTGGGATGAATTTGAAGTTTTAGGAGAAGGTCAATTCCAGATTAGTCCTTCTTTAGAAAACAGAATAAAAGGGCCTAAACACTGATGTGGCCAAGATTAAGAATCACCTTCAATCTCTATTCTTTCTGCCTTCTAACAAAGGCTGCATGCTCTCTGGTGTGGATCTGTCCTGAAGAAAGTCACTGTCCATACACGTTATACACAGTTTGCAGAGGCTTTAGCTCAGTCACCTGGGTCTATTACAATAGCAAGGTATGGAAACAGTCCTTTCTTGTTCTCACACTTTACAGGACTTACCCCAGCTCACCCAAGTAGACAGCAGCAGGGGAAAGAACTGAACCCAGTTTTCCCCAGTTCCAGTTCAGTCCAGTAACTACAACAGAAAGAACAGAGGGACAAATTAAGGACATACCACTGGACAGGCAGCTGTTGATACTTTTAAGTCCAAAGAAATATCATTTTCTCATTTCTGCAGTTATTTGCCTGAGACAGCTTGCTCTGAAATGTGAAAGAACAATAAAAAAAGTTGGGTTTACATTCTTTGATAAGAAGGAAATGAGGAGTGAAAGTGGGCAAAGAGAGAAAGTGTAAACGGAGAGAACACCCATAAAAACAACCACTATGATTTAGAAACTGTGTATATGCACAGAAATTTGCATATGCAGTAAATATGCATATACATAAGTGATACCTTATAGATATGGAGCTGAGAAAACGCATATAAAGATATGCACTTTAAGCTTCTATACCTAAAGCTTCTCGGGTTCATTTTCCTGGTTCTCCTTATTTGTGATTTATTACTGAAGACTAAATTAAGTTTTTAAGTAAACAGTTGCAGTGTAACAAGCTAATCTGGGAACTATGTAACTCATTTCTCACTCTTATAGATAGGGAAAATATTCAATTAGTATTCCACCCATGTTAATTTTTAATTTAAAGCCTTTAACCAAAGTACAATGGACTTTTGACATATAAATATTAAAAATTAAATTTTCTGAGTTCATTATCTGATAATTAGAACTAAATAACATCTTAACTGAGAGATAAACCCCACGCAAAGCAAGTCAGTTCCATTTAAGATTCCATTAGAAAAGTGTTTGAGCTAGTATGTAATGGACCATAAAATTTAATTTGGAAATGATATTACCAAAAATGATGGAATGATACCAGTCACAAAAGGACATGTAGGCAGCCCTCATCTTTTCATTTGGCATGATGTTCTTCTATTGATTGTGTAGAATTAGAAAGGAATTACTTAATATTGCACAGAATAACATATGTAGGGTTTTTTTCCTTTTCTCCAGCACCTCAGTATTTAAAAGTCAGAATTGACCAGTGTAGCTCCATGTAATTACAAAGATTTCCTTATCTTAGCCTATTTGCTGAAGTCATCCTAAAGAAAGGGTCCCCTAATCCATTGGCTGTCTCATATCTCATTTACATTGGTGGTAATCCCCATCCTATCTCAGCATTTAGGTAATGACTTTGGGATTAAATTGCACTTCTTGCAATTCTTTACTTTGAAATCTCTGCAACATATCAGCAGGGCCCGGCTGAATAGGGCTGTCAGAGGACTGGTAATGCAGCCGGGTGGGTAAGGCCTCTGACTTTAAAGTGAAATTAACTTTCTTCGTAATAGGGTTTTAAGAAAAGAAAACCTTGACTCTGTGTTGCAAAGTATTTTAGGATGTTATAAAAAGATGCCAGGATTAAGTTATATTAAGCTTTCTAAACCAGTATATTTAGCTACTTTTGCTGCATTTATAGCTAAGGTGGTTTTAGTAAGTAATTTTCAGATAGTTATCAGTCTAAAAGACTGGCAAATGTCAGATGTGTCTTAAATTTTGCTTTATGAAAAACTCTGAACAGTACTGCTCTGAACCACTAGGATCACATCATTAAATTTCATTTAATCACATTCAATGAGAAAAATCTGCTGTTTGATATGGCCTCATATTGAAAATTCTAAAAAATTAATTGGAAAAATTAACAACTTAGGCCCAAATTCAACCAGATACTTAAGTACATTTCTAATTTTAAGCATGCAAATAATTTTACTGAAGTCAAGAAGCAGCAAAATGTATTCAAAATTAAGTATATATTTAAATATTGCTTGCTTTAAATCCTGTTAAATTTGGGCTTCAATAAGAAATTTGTCATGACAGATCCATCTTTTTTATCTGCTGCAAAAAAAACACAGCTGTGTAAAATATATGCATATATTGGTGAGAGAAAACTAAATGACATATATATATATCATTATGGCTATGCTATAAATATGAATATAAATAGTGTCATATACAGATGCTGCTACATAAAAGTCCATTATAGAAAGGTATCTTTATTTGCTGAACCTAACATTTCTAAATCCTTAAGATGCTTTGCTTTTCAAATATTTATTTACTCACAGTTCATCTTTAAAACTTCATCTGTTTCCAAGATTGGGAGAATACCTTGTTTTGCCAGATTAAGAGCATCCTTTCAGTTAGTTCACCGAGGTGCTCTAATGCACCGGATATCAAATGAGACCTGACATTTAGCAGATGGATCGTGATGCAGTAGAGAGTATGCCTTTTGCCATCACTGTGAAAAGGAGCCCAAGGCAGCCAAATATAAATCACCCAAGGAATCTAAATTCATGCATGCGCCTCACCTTGACAGCTTCATCCTGCAAAGAATCTATCTACACTGAAGTTGTGGCCATCAGACATACGCCCTGTCCTCTGCTACGTAAGCCACCATCTAAAAGGACCATGTTCAGAAATTCACAGAAGACACCTCACCTGACCCTTCCGTTGGCCTTTTGTGCATATATCCTAGGAAACAAGCCTTTTGCAATGTGTAAGTACTTATTTTCTTTTCCACAGGAGCCAAGCCTTTGTACACCATCCCACTAGATCATACTTCACACAGAATAATAGATTAGACAATTTCATAGGAAAAAAAAATCACTCAAGGCTATTAAACCCTAAGATATCACCTTTGGGACAACAGTTCTTTAAGTCAGACCAACAGATGGTAGCCATATTTCCTAATGAGAGAGTACACTGTCTTTCCATTCTTTTATCCTCTTCCTTAGACATAGACACTGATCACCAAGCAGGGATGGGACATTAGCTAGATGGGCTTTTGGTCTGACCCACTCTGGTCATGCATATAACCATTGTCACTGTCTTATCCTAAGTACAAGAAATAAATGCTATAGACATTGAAACTAAAAAAGAACATAAAATTAGCATGAGATCGTGTCCTTGTTTCACATTTTCCTGCTATGGAGGCTAACAACCAGATGAGTTGTGCTTCTGACATTTGCAATAAATTTGTCTGGCAACTAGTAAAATCAGGGCTGGCTGACCTACTTTCCAACAGGACTATGTTCAGAAGTTCAGAAGTCAGTATGGGAACTTCTCATGCTTGGTCTCAGGTGAAAATAGGTATTCTACATACAGCTCCATGTTCTTACAATCTTTGTTCTATTTTTATTGCTATTTCAGGTCTCCTCATCAAATGGGTGCAGAGGAAGTACAAGCAGTTCTGTTTGCAATTGCTTTGCCAGATCCTGCCCATGGCATGCAGGGTGTGAGCAACAAGGCACTGAATTTGTACCCAAAATTCTGCCCAAAGACTCCAACCCCAAACAGTATTCAGATCCAGCCCCAGCCCTAACAAGATGCTGTCAGTGAGACAAAATCAGGCTCTCCACAGCTACAGGAGGGAAAACCCAAGACTCACGCAGCTGCAAGTGAATGCAGATCTCTAGGATATTGTACCATTTGGACATCATTTTGAATTTTCCCACTGGAAGTCAGAGATCTCAAGAGCAAAATTAACTTTGCTGACAATAATCTTGCTTTCTTATTTATAAATCACAGGCGCACCTCTGTGGAGAGGTGAGCTGACTGCTCACCTGCCTCTGCTGTCTATACCTGCCCTTGAGGTATGCTGTCACTGGTCCAGGGGAAGAGAAGGAGTGGCAGCCAAGGGCCAAGCATTAGGTTTGATCATTTGAGAGGGAGAAGTTTGCCAGAAATGCCAAAAAAACTTCCATACAGGCTCTTTTATTCTCATTAATTAACCACTTAGAGGTGAAAATAGCTTTACAAGATAACAGTGAATCCACTCCCAGAAATATTATTTCAAACCATCACTTTAGTATACTGCTCTCAAAGTTTCCTAGGAATCACAGAGACATTTTTATTAAACTACTTCTTCGAGTATCAAATAAATTTTTTGCCATACACACTGCTCAGAGGCAGCATTAACAAACACTACAGGTAATTACTAAGCAGTGATATTCCATCAGGACAAAGAAGAAAGGCAAGACAAGGAATTTAGTAGGAAGCCCTATTAAATTATAATTAAATTTATCCTTGTTTATACTCGGTATTTTTACAACAGGCTGTAAAGCCTGTGTTAAGAGGCTTCTGAAATGTGTAACAGTCACAGACTCAATGCTATAAATAGGGCTAAGTAGCCCTCATCCCAGAGTCCCCAACACAGCAACGTGGCATCTCAACCCCATGTAGATATCACAAAGAGCTGGGGGATGCCATAAGCTACGCAGAGGAGATCATGTCTTCTCCGTCTGCCCCCTGCATGGCATCATTTATCTGGAAAAGGCAGAGGCATTGCCTTCCCATCCTCATTCACATCAGTGCTATGTGCACCAGGAGAAGGTAGTGATTCACTTGGAAGGGAAGCTGCATACGCCAATGGTTACCAAACCTGGACTGGTAGGTCAGGAGTTGGGCAAGCTGCTGAGTGTAAAATTATCAGACCATCTGTGGCGTGAAAGACTGTTAATGCTACATCAACCTGTGCTTCCAGAACCTCAAAGATATATGAACATCAACCTTCCATATTTAAAACTGAAATATTTGAGGTTTTGATGTTTAGGTGCTTTTGAAGAGCACATCCTTTGCCTAGCATAAAGATCATCTTACCACTGTGAAACAAAGGCAGTGTAAAGCTTCCCTTACTAGTTGTTGTAAAAGCATGTTCACATATGTTTACAAGTGGTAAATATTTGCATGTGCAAATTTTTTTAAAAAATAATGTCCGAAAGCGTATTCCTCAAAGGCACACCTAAGACAATGCACAAAGACAACTACTGTTTCTGCTACAAACCCTATCGATAACAGAAAACACTAAGCGCACAATGGCTCAAGTGTGCTACACTATGAGTGTTTAGCCCATTTCACATGTCTCCTTGCAGTTTTTTTCATACACTTGGCTCTGTGGTTCAGCTCAGTTGTATCCAATGATGAGTGATAATTGGAAGCCCTCCTCCTGCCATTCTCCAGAATGATACTGAAATTAATTCTTGTACACTGTGCATTGCACACACCAAGGGAAGTTGACCCTATCAATTTACATACACTATAGGGGCCTGCTATCACACTGCAGCCAGCAAACAGCTTCTCTTATCTAGGAAAGACCCTCATTTGTTATTTCTTGCTGAATACACCCACTCCCATTATTTCTGTAATTCTTTGCAATAATAGACCTTACCCTAATGAAACCTGCATTATGAGAAGGTTATAGTCCTGACCCAAAGACGATTAGCTCTGTGCTCTGTTATTACTACATATGTAATTGTATAATTGATTTTAAAATTTACTTTTGTGTCCCCAAACCATAAAGTGAGCAGCCCATTAAGGGGGAGAAATATAATTAATATATCTATTAAAGTGGGGCAGGATATTATTGCAATTTTAGGATTATGCAATAAATGTACACATAAAACCAAGGAAGAAATACAAAAGTTGAGATTTTCATCATACTTCACTTTAGGTAGCTTATGCAAAGATTGTGCATTTTCAGTACACAACAAAGAGTTCAGACACATCCCTATAAGATGTACCTCATAGCTAGGGGTCCAATTTTATACACAGCTTTCTGAAGCCAAGTGGGCAGAATATTCTGCAGGCCTGAGCCTTTGTTAGTATATGCTAATGAAGCTATGAAAATCTTTGTTTCCACATTATTTACTTCTGTGTGTATGCTTGACTATGCACCTAACACAATGTGAATGCTATTCCCCTCAGTCAATAGATACATGACAGATAATTGACAATTCATGTTTCAATAATTAAATCTAAATAAATAAAACCATAAGCAGTTAGTACCATATATTTTTTAACTCAAAAGTATTTTTTTCTCATTTAGACCTAGCCCTTACTGTCTAATCTATTGACAGCTTCCCATCATCTAAAGCAATCTGAGGCACACAAATCCCTGTCTTGTCTTAGGTATTAAGATGGGGACAAATTCTCTCTTCAGACCAAGCACTGAACTGCACTGTTTGCACCAAGAGCAACAGAAAAGAGGGACCTGGCAGTGGGGAAGTGGGAAAGAAAAGACCTGCTAGTGAAGGCTGCCAGGGGCCACTTCAGTGTCATTCCCCAGCGAGCTATGCCAGGGAAATCCAGCTGACTAGGACACAGAGCTCACGTACGACTTCAGGGAGGGAATGGGTGGCAGCTGGCCTAGATACATTTTTCATGAATTCACCTGGTACCACAAAGGTCATTTTGGTGGTCTACATCACTGGTTCCCATATTCTTTCTGTAGCAGCAGCCTAGCAATTCACGCCTGAGATGCTGCAGCAGAACACTCAGCAAGAGCGGTTCACTTTCTGTAGCCAAAACACAGGCATCTAGCATTATTTCGCAAGTCCCACATGCCCTCCAGACACTGCTCTGGATGGCAGCCATGGGTCTGGCACCATATCTGGCAGCCCCTTGTGACTTCCCTGAGGATTGCCTGACATAGGACCAATACCTGGGGGCAGCTGTGTCATGTCCCAGGAAATTTCCTGACAAGAGCAGTGAGCTTCTGTCAGGGAGGTTATTCACTCTGAGGATGACATTTATCTCATCATAAGTTGCTGTCAACTGCGGACACTGGGTCTACACTACAAAGTCTGCTCTGGAGACTGAGATCATCCCCCAAAAGTTCTTTGTCCTACACCTACAAAAGAAAACTTGCACCTCCTAAATCAAGGGGATCATTGCCATTAAATTCTCTCTCACCTGGTACTAGCTTAAAAATACTATTATTCAGGAGTCAGGGCTTTTCCCCAATCTTTAGACAAGTTCATATTCCCACCCAGAATTAGTCATTATCAGAGAACCATTTTACATGGACATGCCTCTATTGAATTGGATTTGTGAGATAAGTTAAGGAAAAGGCAGTTGTGTAATTTGCACACAAAGTGGTTGGAATTGATCTAAAACAAACCTTTAACTTTCAAACTGGTTTAAATGGGGAAAGGACCATTGGATAATTACATCATTTAACACATTGATTGTCTAAAAGTCAATTCTAATGATTTCAGAAATAGAGGGCATTGTGCTTTCCTCATTTTTAAGGAAAGATTTTTGCTCATTGCAGAGCAGTAAATGGTGAATTTTTTAAAAGAGACAATATAGAAGAGCTGAAGAAAACAAAAGTTTCATTATGCCAAACAAGGATTATTTCACAAAAGCTAAAAAAAATCAATGGGACACAATTAAACTGGGTGCATCTCCCCTTACAGTACAACAAAGTAAAAGAAACTTAAATGACCTGTGTGTATTCAGAATACATAATTAAACAGGTAGTTTGTATCATTAGTCTGACCACATCTACATTTACTTTGAAGTTATGCATCCTCTGTGTTATATTTAATCATTGTCACTTGATCATTAATTAAAAGGTGCCACACTCAAAAGCCCTAAGATTAAATTTTATCTTTTTTTTCTAGTTACTTATACAATACTGTATTTCTCTATCAACGAGAATATAAAATATATGAATGTGTCACAAGGACATTGATAATTATATTTTGCATTTATGTAAGACTTCAGACCATTGGAGGGCAAACTCTTCCTATTACTCATATGACTAGCCAAGTGGGATTCTTTGCATACACAATGGAAAACTGAATTTTAGCCCTGGATCTCAAGACACTTAGAACCCGTTGTAATAAAAGTTGCATTTGTTTAAGGAAGGTTCTGAAATCAATTTAGTCACACCACTGCAAATCCACGTGGACAATCTTAAATCAATTTGAACCTGGTTTATTTCAATTTGGTTTAATTCAGAAATAAATCAATTTAAGCTAAAGCAATATACACAAAGTTTACATTTATGTAACAGTGTGCACAAAGGCATTTGCAATAGTTTAAGCAAATCAACTTGGAAAGTAACTTCAGGTTCTGCCCACATTTAGAGCAATTCACCAGTATGAAAACACTGGCAGCTCTGCACTTCCAATGTAGTTTTAAGGATACCAGAGAAATTTTACTTCTTAATGGTACAGTAATCTAATTCCCACCAACAACTAATTGTCAAGCTTAAATTCAGTTTTTCTTATGTAATTGTTTCCACTGGCTTCAATAGGTCTGCCTAGGTTGTGCACCTTGCACTCTGATGGGCACATCTATAAATTCATAAAAGTCTTCTTGGTAGTTTTGGCCTTAAATAAACTGGTGTAAAACTGAAAAGGTGTCAGTTTTTAGTTGGAATTGTCCCAGAATTCTGGGGATGAAATTGAAGACGAGGGACATCATAACATGATGTAAAGTGGATCTTTCTGAGGCAACAAGATGTTCATACATATACTAATTCTGGAAGAAATTTGGAACCTGACAAGTCCATTTTAGAGGTATTACTGTATTTGGAGTTCAGAAATGCTGTATTTCTGTAATGTGTTTTGAGAGGTGTGATGTTTGTGTTTCCCTTAGCTGGGTCTCAGGTAAGTGGATACAGCCAGTTTTATACAAAGGGATAAATCATCACTGCAGATTTTCAGCTTGCAATGGTCATGCAGTATCCTCATTCTATCAAAGCACACCTATGGGTGGTTAACAGAGGGCCCAAATTCTCCCAGTCTTTCTCGGATTAAATAGTAACTTATTGCAAGAAGAAGAGCAATGACATCAGTGAAACCCATAGTACAGAGAATGTTTCTAAGAGTAAATAGGAATATGAGATCTTGGGTTGGTTTTCTGGTAGAATGGTAGATTTTTTGCAGCATAAATATGTGCCAGTTCATTAGGGGGAAAAATGACTCTCCATAACCTGTTCCCTCTGTGTATTTGTACATATTCAGACAAGCAGTCAGCTATCACTACACTGAGATACTACTACTGCCTGAAGGTAGTAGAAGGAACTTCTCTGAACCAAGGAAGGTTTTGTCAGAGTATAGTCAGACATTCCTTTAGGTACTGGAAATTTTTAAAAAGTAAAATATTTACCATTTACTTTCAGAACTTGTGCCTGGCATGTGTAAAGCTTCCTTTTGAAAGGAATCAAGATCCTGTCAAAAATCCAGTTTTCTTGGTAGAATATGAATTAAGATTGCCCATTTCTAATTTGGCAGTGAGATTTGACCTTTCTGAAGCAATCAAAAAAAATTTCAGGTAAACAGAAAATAGGAGATGCTCCTTCATGTCATAAGACCTTATCTTTCCTTTTGTCCATCTTCTCATACTACATATATAACTCAGGGTTTGCATTGCTCTGATAGGGTAGGTCTTTGCGCTGTTGGCATAGAGATGAACTCTGTTGTTCACATTGCCATCCATTTGCTTCTGGCAAAAAAAAAAAAAAGACCAAGTTTTGCTTTCTGAAAAAAATCTGCAGGGAAGACTGTGATGTGACAGAGTAGAAAACAGGGAAGGTATGCCATGCGGTATGAATCCTAAGCATGTTATGGATCTCCTGCATAAAAACCTCCTTTTGTGATATTCTTTACAATGGACAACAGTGCTATTGTCTCATGTCACTGAAAAATCTTTCATTTATTGTAGGTTCAGTACCATTTTCGAAAGAGCACATCAGTGGGAGCATCCTTACCCATGAAGTGGCCAGAGGAGGGTAAATGACATACTCTGTGCTCAGCACTTGCTTGCAGCAAGGATCAAGGACTTCACTCAAAGGCACCAACTATTCCCTACACCTCAGAAAACTGTATATAAATATGACAGTGGAACATTTTTCCAGCTGAAGCTCAGGATCCTAGGTAAGTTTGTTCAGAAAAGCTTGGCAGAAAGTTTCCTATCCTACTGTGTAAAAATTGTTGGCAAAAAAAACACCATGATACCATAAACTTAAGACCAGCAAGCCACCCCAACAGCAGGATTTTGGTACTGATGCACATTGGGTTTACTGACTTACTGCAAAGCCTTTTCCAGAGGCTGAGTAGCAGCAAATTTCAGTGTCTTAAGGACTCTGCAATCCCTAATAAGGTGCCCAGCACTGACCTTCAGTGTTTTCTTAACTCAGCCATCTGCAAACACTTCCCCCTCTAGCTTTGCTCTGCCAATGCTGGCAATGCATTCACCTGCCATTTACCCCATTTTATAAAACATGGAGAAGACTTTGACCCACCTCCTCCCTAGCTGATTTCCATCCCCACCTGGAGAACCAGGCAGCAGGGAAGTTTGCCCTGATGCTCCAGCCATACTGTCTATCAATATTGAAATGTCAGTAGGAAACAAGTTTGCAGAAGTGACAGCATTATCTGGGTACTGACAGATTCTGCCTTGTGGATATGGCCAATGAAACAAGCAAACAGCAGAGAAAGGAAGCAAGCAGTACAGGGCAAGTAGAAAATGCTACAGAAAAGGTATTATCCTTTTTTGTCCCAAATAACAAATGGAGACTGCAGAAATTCTACATTCTTCATCTTATCAACGTGGAAAAATACAGACAGCCACAGCTATTACACACAGTATTAGAGGAAGGCAAAAAGACATAAATTTGTTTTGAAATTCATCAGATAACTTCAGTAAATCACATGTCAAAATATTTTTTAAAAGTGAGGGTTTTGGGAACTGATTCTTTTACTTATGTTAAGCTGAATAAAACAAAATATATGAAATAAACTCAGATGCTTAATCACGGAGACAAAACTGAGCAAGATTATTCTGCTTTAAAAATATGGTTGCAACTTGCAAATGCATTTTTAGAAGTGATTTTATTACAAAGTGTCCTATCAAGAAATATCATGAAAATTATGGTGAAGCATGCACATTACTCAGTGATGAAAGTGGTTATAGAGAGTTTGGAAAGCTAAGCAATTTAACAAGAGCTGAATTGTCTTAACACCCAAATGTTGTGATGAAACCATTCTCCTACCATTGCTTGGCCATAAATCACTTATAACAGCAACTGTGTGGTGGGAGGATGCACACTGCTTCAGGCCATGAGAAAAACCAGACCCTTAACTTTGATAATTTAGCACGTTAACTGTGCTGCCTTGATAGTCTCAAAGTATTTTCTTTGCCTATAGCAGAATATCGGTAACTGTGCCCGGCCTGCCAAGGGTCAACGGGTCTCTACACTTTGGGTGCAGGGACCATTTACATGCCTGTCCATGGGGATACTGGTGTACAAGTTTGCTTGTTAGCAAAGAACAGTAAGAACAACAGCAGGAAACATTTGGGAGTGAAGAAGAAGAAAAGGGAAAATCTCTTAGATCCAAACCAGAGGGATAGTTTGGCCCAAAACCTATTTGCACAAGAGGTCAAACTTTTCTTGTTCTATTTGGAGCCTGCACTAAAAGCTCCATGCAATCCATTCAGCACCTGGCTGATCAGGTTCTCCTTACAAAGTGTGCTAGGCACCCATGACCTAAAATACAGACCACCAGAAACTATCTGAAATTAGGCATCCAATATAGGGCTTTTGGGGGAATTACAGTATCTTGGAAGAATCTGCAACGCCAGAAACCAGGGCAGGCAAAGTTCAGACCCATGAGGACACACAGAAAACAACACAACAATCTAATGAGACTGAAGTAGTCAAAATTCAGAGGAAGGACAGATAAACAAGGTGCTGAAAATTATGTTAAGAATAATTACATTCTACATTCTTTTTATCATCTGACAACAAAAACCTCTTTTAGACTACAGTTAAATCCACTCACTGTTCAAAAAAAAAACCCAAAAATGCAATTACTGAAAAGCCCAGAATGTAAATGCAATTATTGAAAAACCCAGAAGTTGTGGCTGGGGCACTAATCTTACCATTCTTCCACCTGAGCACTCTGCAGGCTACATGCCATGACCTTGCAGTCTGCCAGCTAACCCTGCCATCACATAGATTCCATGACTGGGAAAACATCCCATCTGCTGGCAACTAAGAAAGAAACACCACAAAAAAGCTGATTCCCTCTGGTCTGAACTGGAATCTGTTTTTCCCCCAAAAGATGGATTTTGTTCTAACTGTAGGTTCCCTGTAACTGGAACATCAGTGTGCTACACATGACACCTTGAAACAAAATGGTATCTGTGTTTTACCTCGCAAGAGAAAGAGCTTCATTGTAAGCCAAGCCTATCCATCTATGCAGCCACTCAGACACCTATAACAGCACCAGTACTTTAAGTACATGAAGGCAAACTCTATCATTTTTTTGTTGCATGGACTGAAAGAAATTAAACTGCTGGAAGGTATGGCTACTATTAGGAAAATATACATTAAGAGCAATCACTAACAGTTACCAAATATCTTTTAGACAGACTCTCTCTATATAATGTATCTCTCCAGTTTGTTTTTGAAGGCAATGTGAATGTCTGTTTGCATCCTCTGAGCAAGGTCTTGAAACAGTGGTTGGTGCTGCACTTGCAAAATTAAACAGGTTCTTGGTAAGGAACCGCAGCAAAGACTGCTTGGTTTTCAGCCCCATTATTTGGTGCTGAGTGGGCTGAAGAAAGCTATTCATTGCTTTATGCCCAAAACACCTTTCTAATAAATGCAGTTCAGTATTAGATGCTCTCATGCACTTTAGATACTTAATTCTGGTTTTGCTAATCAAGTTGTAAAATCTTAGAAGTGAAAAATTTATTAGATAGGTTAAAAAAAAAAAAGGACACACAAAGAATATTTGAACTATTCAACTATTCTTTCCACTGAGCTTAGAAACCCTTTTGCTAATTCTCTCTGTTAGGCACCCTAAACACTGCAAACATATTAATTGGAACCATCAATTACGCACATCAATGAGCACTTGTTCACCTGAGCAGTCATGGCGGGGTTAAGGGAGGCCATCATACTGTTCCTCCAGGTAAGTGTCCCTCGGTGCTCAAAGGTATCACATCACCCAGCCCTGCATGTTACTTGCTGCAATTTGATATATACTGGTATACAACAATAAGAGTAATATTTCTCACAAAGGGATTTGATGAGAGCCTGACTGAATTATTTCAATCACAGTTCCACCCAAAGCTCAGAGTCACTGTAAAGACAGAACAAATGGAAAACATCTATTATTATTTACTTGTTACTTTTTGCCATCTATATTCCCATTACTTTTGTTGTCTAGCTTCTGGAAAGCAATTGTGCTGTTCAGGTGTGATTCCTCCCACCTTCTCCTTCTCCCCCAGGGTTTGCATATGCTTGACACTACTTGGAAAACTGACTAACAGGGTGTTCACTTTTACCAGGCCATTAATTGATAACACTTAATTAATCTGCCGTGTGCGAGATCAAATGAAGATTGTGTCCCACAACCAGCAACATATATTGACTTTGTTATTCCAATTATGTGTCTGACCAGAACAGCCCTTTGGTGTAAGACTTAACCTTTGAATCACCCTCAGCGCAGAACTAGATCAGCTGCTAGGGATCTGACCTGAAAAAGACCTTGACACTGCCAGAGCTCTATATATGCTCGAAAATATTCCACCTTGTGCTTGTCATAGCCAGTGTTTGTGTTGTCATTTCCAATTACATTTGTGTGTTGGACATGATTTTCTGATAAGAAGCTGATAATTAGCAGGAAGCTCTGATTACAATTCACTGTTTCACATTGGCACACATTTTTGTTTATTTTGTTTTGTGGTGGTTTTAGTTGTGTGGGTTTTTTTTTTTGTTTGGGTTTTTTTTTCTTTTTTTGTTAAAGAATGCCCAGAAAAGAGCAATTAGTTTCAGCAGCAATTGGGTAAGTGTAGCAGACAAAGACAGCAAATTGCCTTTAGCAGACAATTTATAAATCAGCTGTAGATTTCCAACCCAGTTTTTATTTTTGTTTCCCTGGGTTATCTTCCACTGAATTGATGGGTAACATCATCAGAGGCAGTTTTGCTGTAATTTACCAGAAGAAAACATAATTAAAAATATATTCATCAGATTTCCTGTGGCTTTCTTCAAGGATAGTGAATGGCAGTAGCAGCATAACAAGGAGTAGCAATTCACCTTCTCTATGTGTTAATTTTGTTACTTTAAATCCATATTTCTTCTCCCATAGAAGTCAGTATAAAATCTAGAGCAGACATACCCAAAACTGCGTAGCAAATCTTAGTTAACATCCACCTGCCATGAACATCACATACCATTTTGTCAGACATGGATCTGACCAGGATATGGATGGCTATTTTATGGTGCAATTTTCTTTAATGCACCCTTTCTCCAGTAACACCCTTTCCAACCAGAGATAGAGGATAGCGTACAAATGTGACAATGAATTGCACAAAAATGAATTCTTCAGAAAAGAAGTAAAAATACAGTAATATTTATTTTAAAAACAAACAAACAAACAAAACAAAACCCAAAATAACAACAACATTATTTTAAGCCAACCTCAATAATAGATCATAGAAGTTAACAATATTACTTGCTGGCATAGGAGAAAAAAAAAAGTAGACTGGAAGCTCAGAGACACCTATGAATAACAAAAATCAGAGAATAAGACCATTTCAGATCCTCCATCTTGTCTATTATTACAATCTAGTGTGACGTAAAACTGGCCTTGGTTCTGACTTCAGTGATGTGAAACCACTGAGGTAGCTCCAAATTCAGATAAATCCAAAATTTTGATAGAGTTACAAGTATAAAGTTGCTTTAAGAAGGCAGAGCATCAATCTGCTGTATTAGCAAATAAAAATATGATGTGCCTAATATCCCACTGTTATTTAAATCATCGCCATTTATTTTTAGTAAACACAAGGAAGAGAAACTGGCCCAGTAGGTTAGCATATGAGGCTCTTACCCCCTAGGTGGGCCATTTTAAACAGGGCTGCTGAATAGGGGTCAATAAAATACTAATTTCTTTGCCGCCACCCCCCTACAAAACAAACAATTGTAAAACTGGTTAATTGTCCAGATTAAATCCCATAATGTTCTAGTAATGAAAACCAGCCAAATGCACAAACTAACAATAATTCACATATACAACTGTTGTCTCAGAAACATTTATTTTCAAGGTATTAACCAAGACACAGAGTTTTCTTGCTCTTTCCATAACATGCAGTAGGGTCTTTAACTTTTATCTGACTGGTACCTTGGCAAGGAGCAGGGCTGTGCAGAGGAAATGCCCATGGAAGGTGCCATTTGAAAACATCAGTATTGTATCCAAAAGTGCTGTAAATCAACTGCAGCATGAACCCCCAAGAAGCACTTCTAATGTTGGGGTGAATCTTGGACCCACAGGCTTCTGGCTGAGATACAGAAACACTTCCAAATGAGCCAAAGGCAAATGAGAAACATTCAAAGATAAATGAATATATGCCAAGGCTTATGTGTGCTATCAAGCAATAAATACACTAGGAGTAGGAAGTGCAAAAAGTAATTAAGGTTAAGAAAGAGGCATATGCAAGCTATAAAACATTAGGTAGAGAGGAGGACTAGAAAGATTGCAGAAGGAAGTTAAGAGAGTGTAAAGAAAAAAATTAATACAGGAGGCAAAGGAAGAGACAGTAAGGGAGATTGCATGAGAGGTTAAGATAAATAAGAAGATAATTTTCAATTCTGTAAGGTTCAGGAGTCAGATGTTGGAAAAGTGTCTCTAGGAGATGGCAGAGAAATTCTATTCTAAAAAGCAGACATTGTGCTAAAGCAGATCAAAATCAAGTATTTCTAACTCCACATTTGGACTGTCCCTATGGATTCTTGGGGTAATAACATACACATCTTGGATAAAATTGTGCAGCTTTCACAAGGGGCTGCAAATTGACCAACACACATGTACATTATGATATATTATGATATTATGGTTGTACTTTGTAAGGACAAGTGGATGAACGGAATTTGATGTGAAACCAGGACCACATTAGAATGGTGGCTTGAAGTATTTGGGAGGATGCCAAGAGACAAGGTGCAAACATGCCAGATGTGTCACAGAGAAACATAAAAACCTTGGAAAACTGATTTAATATTGGCCACTCAGGGAATGGTTATATCAGTGATGACATTTTAAGTGCCAAAGGGAACAACACTTCCTTTGCGCTTAGATGACTAAGTAGAAACATTAAATGTTCAGAATACCATGGGTAGCTGTTGAAGAACCTTTTTTATCCTGTTCTTCTTCAATGTGTTGGAATTAACTATTTGTGAAGTCACTAACCCTAGCATGTAAGAACTTGTATCCTTAAGCAAGAGGCTGTGTAAGCACACACAAAAGCACTATCACCTGCAAAATCTACATTCAAACAATCTGTGGGAGAATAAGTCCCAGGCAGAACAGCAGAAGAACAAGTATCTCTTCTTTCTAGCAGTAATGGGAAGGGGGGATTTTTCTGTACTGTATTTCCCTCTTCACCTTGAGTATTCTTGATTCTTAATATTTCCTATGAAAATATTTTTTTCAGTGTTTTTATTGAACAGTGTTAGCGTGCCATTTACCAAAGTTTGAAAAATATTGCTAACAGGGCTCATACTGGTACCTGGACACTGGTGGAAATGACAGCATTACCTGTTTGGCTCGAGTCTGGTTAATGAAACAGAGAAATGTTGGCTGAGGCTGTGACTGGCTTCCTCCTCCTTCTCATTATGTCTGACCACTTTAAAAAAAAAAAAAAATGACTGTATATTCTAATACAGCCTGGCCACCTTTGGCACTGGGCTGAGGAAATGAGACTTCACTGAGAAAGAGGACTCCCACAAAAAAGTGTGAAAAATTGAAATGACAAGGTTGTGTTGATAGCTTGTTGAATGAATGAAGGGAATGAATTGAAATTTACATTTATATAGCACCGTTCATCTACACTGTATCACTCAGGACTAAAGGAGTTTGTGGCAGACTTACTTTGCCAGCACAGCTGCACCAGGGAATGAAGTAGAATAGGACCAAATATCATTTTCCCAGAAACAGACCCTACAAAAATAGTGGAGAAAGGCAAGAACCTGTATAAAGCTTAAAAAGGGTCGAAAGCAAGGAACAAGAAGTAGAACACTTCATGCATGGAAGATGAGGAAGTGGGGAAGGTATTGAATAATATTTTTAAGTTTAGATCATGATTCCAGGAATGAAACAAACCAAAGAATACAAAAAATCTAATCCTTTTATTTATTCCAAAGCAGGAACAAGTATCCCACCATTCCTCACTTTCTAACAGTAAAAAACTACAGATATGGGGATTCCATAACTCAGTTGTCATATTGTTGCCTGCCCTTAAAGTTAGAAAGTTCTTTCTAAAGTATTACTCAAATTTTCTTCATTTCATATAAGTCTATTATTTTCTAATCCATTCTGGCTGAACATGAGGTTCAACTCAAGAAAATGACCACTGTCCTCTTGATAACAGCTTTTTATATAAGCGAAAGCTGAAATCACGTTCCTGTTCATCCTTGGTATGGCTACAGGGTAGGGTAGCACCTTTAATGACTTGACCCTCATTTTGCCTATATGTTGTGTTACTATTATAATATGAGAATATTACAATATGAGAATATAATAATATGAGCACTGCTTGAGGGTCTAAACTGAGATCTTCCCTGTGTTTGATTCATGTAAGTAATTGTACGTCAGATATTTGGGAGACAAGCTAACAATTAGTACTGTACACTCACTGATCACTTGTGCACAAGAGGAATTTGCCAAAATAACATTTATCAACCCATGAAACCCACACATTATTTACCTAATTCATCCTCTAAGGTCCTACAGAGGACCTCACCTCCGACCTACCATCCTTCATCCATCTCAGCCAGCAAATCCTGAGTCATCTCATGATGATGCTGCTACAAATTTGCTTTCTTTGAGCATTTTCCTTGTAAAAATGAAAAGCCTTAAAAGCAACAGGAGACAAGAGCATCTGACTTCTTGGCTGCACTTCTACCACTTCCTGATGTGATAAAGAGTTGGTTGAAATTCTGCATAATTCACTGCTAAATAAAGTCATTCTTCAAAATGCAGCACAACACATAAAACACAGAACTCCTTGCATTCTTCCAATTTGTTGTGAATTTTAGGGATATTTGGGAAATAGTTTGACTAGTGTGTCCAACGAGTACATGCAGCAGTTTTCTCCTTCCCCTGCACCAAAAATCATACCAGTTTGCCTAAAAATAATGAAATTTCAAAACAGTTCCACACTGATACATGACTAATTTTTTTCCTGTGACATTTTCAGCTGGCCAAATACAGGTGTATGGCAAAGTAGGTTGCATAGCTCACACAAGACAGCTACATAATATCACCCCATACCTGCTACAGGCTGAAAGCTGAATCCCACGTGAACTGGGCACACAGACATGCAAGTCCCAGCTTTGAAAGCACTCGCTCCCACATTTCCTTCCCCCACTCTCCCCTCTCACCTACCACCGTGGTTTCCTGCCAACTATCCCCTAACTGTCCCCAGCCTTCAGGCTTGTCCCTTTGGCCTTTAGGGTTGAGGTGCAGCCTCCCTTCCAGCCCCCCATTTACAAACAACAGCAGCTCCCCAAAGACTCATACTACTTCCCTGCTTCCCCACTTTTCTGAGCACTCCTCTCCAGAGGAAAGGTGAGCTGTAACCTTTCTGACCCATCTGTTTTCTTGATGGTGGTGGTGGGTGGCTAATAGCAAGTGCCTGCTGAGCTCAGGTCTGCTGCTGCGTCGGCGTGAGCCAAGGAGGCCAATGCTGCTGCCGAGAGCATTTCAGACTGCAGCCCACAAACAACACGGCCAGGCACTATGCAATACCAAACAGCATGAGTGCTGGTACTATCAAATCACTTCTTTTTACCCAGATGAAAACACTACTAATTCACAAGTATTAATTAATTCACCAATGTTTGTTACAGTCTTAGAATCCGTAGAGATTAATTTTGCCACTATAATGTTTTTAATATTGTTATTGTGCACAAAGATGGCAGGTTCTTATTCCTCAATGTTAACCTCTATGAATTGTCATATAGCATTGGAGAAGAGAGTTTTGCTTAAGCAGTAGATACTGCTTTTTAAAAAGTGATTATTTAAATTCCTAAAAGATTAGATTTTATTTTACAATGGAAAAGGACACACAGAAGACCAATGACTTCCCACTCAGCTTTGGATCTGACATTCTATACAGATGGGTTCTGCTGATGACTGTGACAAAGACACTCTACATGAAACCAGCAACTTTCTCAATTTTGCTGTAAAAAAAGAGGAGACAGCAAACCTTCCTTTCTCCTGAACTTTGTCTACTTAACTTTGTAAGTTCTTTCAATTAGCTCACAGTGAAATGGGGCCAGGTTTGCAGGCAGAGATAAACACAGAAGATTACAATAGCTGAGAAAGAAATAATACAAATAAGGATCTCTGCTGAAGAAGGATTTAAATAAGTGGAAATGTTACTATTGCTCTGGAGGTGAAACTAGAGATGGGAGAGAAATGTTAAATTAAACTTCAAGGGTAAATCAAATGTTTTTCACCTTGATAGCAGACTCATGGCCTGAGTTATGAAATATTGGGATAATATACATATATTAGGATAATATACTCAGCAGAGAAAACCCCTGTGTATAAGATTCAAATTTTGAAAACTGTAATGTAACACTAAGCGGAAATAGTCAAGGTTGGTAGATGGAGAAAGAGCAGAGGACTAAAGGAATAAAGAATATGAAAAATGCTGTTGAGCACACATAGTCTATACTCATAGACTTAAACTCATTTAGGTTGGAAAAGACCCTTAAAATCATCGAGTCCAACTGTAAACCTACCGCTGCCAAGTCCGTCACTGAACCACGTCCTTAAGTGCCACATCTACACATCTTTCAAATATCTCCAGGGATGGTGACTCAACTACTTCCCTGGGCAGCCTGTTACTCTAAGACATACTAGAAGGAAGAGGCAAAAGAAGAAACAGTGAGTGGATGGCAAGGGAGGGAGGTTTGAAATGTGAAAAAGCTGTCTTAAATTCACCATTAGAAATGCAAAAGGACAGTCTTGCAGTGGGGACAACGAGACAGGAGGAATATAGCCTTGATTAATTATATCAGAACCTTTCCAGAAGTACAGCTGGATGGAAAAGAATTATTTCCTCACATAAGAATTGTGGAAGTCATTTGATGTTCTGTAGGAGGAACACTTACTGGAAACCAAGCAAAAAGCTGGCAAGACATCTGTGCTGGGTGTAATGGTGGAACCTGGAAATAGGACACTGGTTATTTGGGGACAACCGGAAAGACTTTCTTATTTGTCTAGTTCCCTGTGAAAACAGAGAAGTCAAAATCATACCACATCTGCAATCAGACCATACCAGGTCTGCTACCAAACGTTATAGATGTCCAGCACCACTTCATCCCATCACTCATGGAAATATCTTGCATAAAGACAGACAGATGATAATGCAATTCTGAGCAACCAAGAGCAAGGTAGGTCCAGGAAATTTGAAGTGGCTGATGAGAAAGGAGTATTTTGTACCAACCACCTCTGAGCAGTAGCAAGCATGCATGCAGGTAAGTGGATGAGATCTTGTAAAAAGCTCCAGAGATCCAGGTACTGAGAAAGAGGCAGAAGCAAGAAGTTTGAGATTAAATAGTGCCAAAGAAACAACAAAGACAAATCCAAACCCATCTCACCAGAGCAGGAAGGAGGGATGCAGTGCTAGAGTGGGGGAAACTGCCAGGCCTGGGACAACTTGTTAGACAAGGCTCTTAGGCAGCTCATGAAAATTATAAAGTCTATATGCTGATCTGGCATTACACTGAGCTTCCCAGTTCCTCCCCTACCATCATTTCTTCTGGGGACATTTGGAAGTGTCCTGGACCTACCCAGATTGTGCTCAGAAGTGAGAGCACAGATGGTGGACCAGATGTAGAAGACTTTGGAATGTATTCACAAAGAGGAAAGGGAAGTTTGAACTGTAGACAAGGAATCAATTGGTGTTGAAGGTTCAGCAGGGAGAGGAAGGTCATGTATTAAATGTAGTAAATGCAAATTTTAGAGAGGGAAAGGAGTGAGGAAATTGGAGGCCTGCGTAAAGTAAAGATAAGCTGAATAAACAAAATATAAAGAGCTATCATGGTAGTCATGTGCCTGCACAAAAGAAAAATGCTCTTCCAAAAAAATAGATTCCCTATTAAGTGATTTTGCTTGATTTTTTCACGCCACTCATGAGTTATCAATCTCCCCACCCATAAAGACAAATGTCATATCGGCCCTAACCCATCAGCTATTCTCAATTTATCACCATTTAATGTATATTAAAATGCTCTTACCTCTGATTGCAAAAACAAACAAAATAAGGCAACATAAATCAAAAAGAAAGGGAAAGGGAGATGAGTAGGCTGAAAAGACAGAAAGGAGACCTGCTTCTCAAAAGAATGGATTCTTTTTCTCTTGATCTTTTCAACCAAACTCTCAAGGCCTCTCTACCACAAAAATACTCCAATGGTCTTACACTGTAAATCACATCACTAGTTTATTAATCCCCTCACAACACAGAAACAAATGCTCAGCCATGGAAGGGGAGTGGGGAAGCTGCAGAGTAGTAACAAACTCAGCAACCCTATGTCTCTCTCTCTCTCTGATCCCATTATAAACTAACACAATATTTTTCTCCAATTTTCAGTCAGTATTGCAGCTCGCAGCAGAAAAGATACTGAAAGCAGCAGGAGCCAGGCAGGGGTGTCAGACTTCAGAGCGGACACTGCCTTGGGACCTGGGGGGGCCAGTAAATCAGTGCACGCTTGTCAACAGCTCCAAGCTGCAGGAATTACTCAAGCGAAAATAACAAATGGCTGTCATTGTGGAGCCAAAAACCTGTGATTATAATTATCACATCCCCAGTGACCTTGCATAAACTTTAATCCCTCTCCAATGGAGCATTTAAATAGCCTGCATCTACTGGCAGGGGACCGTGTCCCCTTAGTTGAAAATACAGAGACTAGGAAAGAAACGAGCCACAAAGAAACCACCAAGCCCCTCTGTGTCCTACAGCTTGCATTAAAGAGTTGTACAAGAAAAGCCCTGTCACTGTCATTTTAATTGATATTATATAGTCATTCAGAATTCAAAATGCCATGGTGGTATCCAAACTCAGCTAAGCCCAGCACCAAGCATTTTAATCAGATGAAAAGGTCAAATAACACTAAGTTTTTGTCACTGCTTTCAGTGGGTCACTGGGCTGAGAAAGTGGGTATACAAGGTGTGTGGATGGGTTGTTCAGTCAAGAAATCTTCAGGGAGGCAACCTCCCTCCACCTTGCAGAGGTTAGATCACACTTGTAAGTCCCATCATGATCAAGACTTGAATGAATTCTTCAGCTGTGGTCAAAGTCTTTTTTCCACTACTACAATCAGGTATTTTAACTATTTGATTTTTGATGTTTCCCTTTACCACCAGGATTGGATGTCTTTGACGACAGAATTAAGGACTGTTATTTGCTAGCGCCTTGTTTCTACTTCTCTAGGTTGTAAAGGTACTTCCATGCTATATAGACAGGTATTGCAGGGAACCCTAAAAGCTCTGAATCTGGGGAAAGGAAATATTTTGATTCTAAAGGATTTCATAGTCCTCATATTTCTGATCCTGAAAGAATGTTTTTAGGAAAAAAATTCTATTCATGCCAAGTCCTTCAAAGCACATCAAAAGCATAGTAGTCGCAGGAATTGATGACACTGCTTTGAAACTGTACAAACAAAGTTGCACCACAATGTCTGATTACTAGTTCACAGACCACAGAAATTGTTACACCTGCAAACGAGGTCATTTCCCCCAGAAGCAAGCACCTCCTTCACTCAGCAGATGCTCCCATGTACAGGCAACCAACACATGTGGGTTCAAAACACAAGACATTTTATCTTACATACATGTGTTTGCTATGTTCAGCATGAGCTTTGCACCATGGTATCACATAACTGATTTTTTTTTTTCAATATTGCTGCAATTAAAAGAAATGAACTTATTACTGGAAAGGAGTTTTGCTAATTGCAAAGGCTTTTGATAGATTTCAGAGATAATATATCAGAAGAATTATACATTCAAATTAGTAATTTTAACAAATTCAAAATTTTTAAATTGACAAATCGGTGTAATAGTAAGTGCTAAGGGAAAGTCACTTATTGAGATAGGGCAAAATGTAAGCATTTGTATATTAGCATGCAAACTGGTGTATATACTGTTCACTTACACTTCTCTGTGCTAAATAAAGTAAAAGATATCTACAACAAGAGGTGTATTTCCTAGAAATAGGAAATTGTACTGTCTAGGAAAGCAAGAAATACTTGAAACAGAGCAGCCCATGCCCACACTGAGAGTTTTAACTTTAAATGTGGAAATAGAGATAAAAATAACCAAGGAGCGGCCTTAGTACAGTTAAAGGGCTACAGCGGATCAGAGTACTCAGTTATTTAGGTTATTTTGTAAGCCAATAGAATCTCAGTATATATTGTAAAGGGAGGATTTCTTCCAAGCAGCTGGGTTAACCTAAACAATACGTCCTGGCAAACCCCTAGCAAGCTCTCTTAACCCAGCAGTGTCAGCCCTGATCAACAGTGCATTTGAAAACACAGCTACGGCTAGCACAAGTCTCCTTTTGCTCTGTGGCTGGATTAGGATGTTCTTTGGACCAGAGAGACAGTGAGGGAGACATCCAAAGCCTCACAGAGCTTTCTGACACTCTGGAAATAGGTGGTGGCATGGGCGAGACAGCTCTTTTCAGCCAGTGGCACAGAACAGGAACTGGATTGAGTCCAGGTGCCTTCACAGCCCATGACACCAAGGCCACTCAACAGCCACTGCATAGTACTAACTTCCATCAGCCTCATTAATTTTAAATGAAAATTCTTCATTTGCATCACTGCAACATAAATAAAGTATCATGTAATAATAGCCTGACACATTTCTCCTTTTGTCAGGAATCATTCCAAATGACTACTCTCCTTTCCTGATTAGCAATGTCATACGGTTGCCCAAGTTCAGAAAGGTATATTCTGTGTGTTTCATGCATGAAGACTTGGTAAAATTCCTCTATTTATCCTATATACTAGAGATGAGTTATCACCAATTGTCCCCGTTTTGTTTCTCTTTGGACACATCATCACACCTCACCCCTCCACCATCCTTGTTCAATCTCTTCCCGGAGGATGGGCAGAGTTTCAGAAATTTTCTCTTTCTTCATGTCAGTAACTGTAAAATATCCGAGAGTAACCATCATTATAAGACTAGCCTTTAGTAGCTTGTCCCAACTTGCACATACACTATTTTGTGAATTCATCTCTAGAAAAACAAAACAAAACAAAACAAAAAAAAAAAAAACAAAAACCAAGAAACAGAATGAAACATGCAATTTCTGTGTGCTAATACTTGAACACACACCAAATCTGGCATGAAATTGTACATAAAACACCTGATATCATTGGTAATTAGCCATAACTTGACATAGAGTTAGTGCAGTGGGAAAGGGTGTTAAATTGTTTATTTTTCCAGAAAATTGTGGAAAGTCTGTAATTTATTCCTTTCTTCCCTATCATGAGACAAATCACAGACACTTGCTGCCATTTATTTTATATTATGCGCCTATTTTGAGTGTATGTTTGCCAAAATTGTAATTATTTAGAAATAGCTATTGCTGAACACTGGAATGCCTTGGAAAATACAGAAACAAAATGGTTGTGAGAATGGTGTTATATTCTATGAATGGTACTATAAAATTTCATTTCTTCTGATATCGATGGTCTGGACTTGTGGTGTAAGCCCTTTGCAGTCCTCTATCCCTAACATCCCAGAAGGTGTGCAACAAAAAACCAAAGAGGTGGTGTTTATGTAATGCAGTGGGACCAGGTGACTGTACAACTGGGTCATTTCTGGAGACTTTCAATTTCAGCGTAGAGCAACTTGAATAAACAGCTCATAAAACTACCTTCACATTATGGGGCAAATTGCTCATCTCTGAATCACAGTTGCTCTTGGTTTCCAGTTCAGAACTCTTTCCACGAGTCTCACTGGCATTAATGGGAGCTCTGCAAGCAGAACAAATAGACAATCATTTCATACTGAGAGGAGAATTTCTCCCACATGGTGTGTGTCCATCACACAAACCCACCTTTCACCGAGGGAGGGAAACACAACCCGCGTGAGCCTCCCCATCCCTACCTTTCCATCCCCTCCCCTGTGCTCTGCTGCCTGCGGCCACTGGGACCAGACAGGCAATCTGACATTTTTAACAGCTTTTATCGTTTCATAACACTGGCTCCTGGCTGTTTCACATTCCCTGGCACTTTCTGGCAGTGATGCTGAGTTCACTCAGAAGATGACCTTGGTTTACTGGAATGCCAAAAGCAATCTCTAGCCCTATAATACTTTGGCCTCCTAAAGACCCCATCCCGAGGAGAGGGTTACTCTGAAAACACAGTGAGACCCAGACGAATAGAGTTGTCACTACTCTTGCTGAGCTCCTGCGTACTTGCTAAACAAGCATGTATATAATACATGAGGATCCTGTACGAGCTTGAAGGAGAGATGCCATACACAAACTAGAGCAACAACTCACTACTCCTCATCACAAGTCAAAACCAGGTAAGAAATAGAAGGCAGAAATAGGCTGCCTTGCCCCAGGCAGAACTTCTGATGTCCAAGCAAATTTGGGCATTTGGGCAGTGCGCAAGTATCTTGGCACTGCAATGTCTTTCTCCCAGATTTTGGGAAAAATTTACTGGCTAGGACTTTTTAGTTTTCCAAATTTTAATTTTTTCCCTTTACAAGCCAACAGTACAGACCATTAGACTAGTGCTGAATAAACACCCAAAACCTGCAAGAACTCAACAATATTTCCCACAAGAGAAATATTAAAAGTACTTGTTTCATTTCTTGCCTTTTTGCTCCTGATGAAAGGGTCATTTATCCCATTCCCCAAGACATTTATGCTGGTCTGAAGGTCAGACTGAGTTTGAAGAGGGAATCATCTATATTTGGAGAGGGGTATTTCTCTGCCATGACTTCAGAAGTGTTTCTGAATCCTAAAACTTTCACAGGGTTTCATGAAACCCAAAGAATATAGACTTGACCCTGGGATCTTAATCTCTAGAAGCTTTTCTTCCAAAACTGGTGTGAGTTTTCCAGCAAAAGCAATAGCCAATCTGATTTTTTTGTCAGAAAATTATTTTTTTCAGAAAATCTTCATCTAGAATCAACTCCACCCAGCATTGCCAGTTTTAACCCCAGGTTTCCCTCTCAGTGTAACATCCTTCCTCAAGCTGACCTCCCAGAGTCATACAAATACAGCAAAAATTATAGCCTATATTTTTAAAGGATAATTCTGGTTGTTACAGTAATGTCAAAAACTTGCAATATAAAATTGATAAGTTCAAAACTAGGAAAATCAGTTAAGAGAAATAAAAATTACATGTATTACTTTTTCATTTACATTTTTGAGAGTGCTGCACTCAATTTATTCATACTTTGGGGTAGAAATGTAGTGCATCTTTATTCTGATGAAAAGCAAAAAGTGTTCTGATTTCATTTCTGTTTTGTTTCAGCACTTTTCAGTGCAGGTAAGGTTCATGTGGTTTAGGATCCAATAATGGAGATTTGGCACAGCTTTAAATAGACTTAATTGAGGAATCCATTGACCATAACACAACAGAGAAAAAAAACCCTGTTGTAGAGAAGGTACTTCCCCAGTTGCCCATTACAGCAATTTTTGCCTGTAATTATAACTCAAATTTAATTCACTCAGTAAACAAATACTTTTTTACTGTTTAAATATCCTAAATCAAGCATTAAATTACAACTCTTTCAAGAATGAACCTCATCATTACCTTTCTTAAACCCCTTCTTAAAGGGGAAAAAAAAAGTAACTCTTGAAAATCTACATGAAAGGGGCAAGTGCAAGCAGGCTGTAAAGACATCTTCATAATAAACTCCCCTTGTACACTTCCACACATAACATGCATGTGTGCCCATATATACATATATGCACATATATACTTATGGATGCATATTTTTGTATTTTATATAAATATATATACACAGACAAACATACACTCGCCCTATGAAAAATGAAACTGCAATGATAATGTGATCCCCACAAGCCTAACACTTCAATTATAAAGCAATCCTAGCACAAATCCAGAAAATGTCACTGTCACATGCTTCCATTGTATGCTGTTGAAAATACCTCCAAAGTTTGGAAATTAATCACACAGCAATGCCAATCTTTTAAGCCAGGCATCTATGAACCAACCTCTTCCCTACTGAATGAATTACATTGAAATCATATAATTGCAGGCTGCCATTCAGTCACCCTTAACAATAGGAGACTTTGAAAATTGGAATTTTTTTTCCCCTCTGACTCCCAACTTGCAAGCATGAAGCATACAGCAAAAGCTTGGTGCCTTTTAAATTACCTAAAATCTACATCCTTCAGACAAATGAACAAAAAAAAAAAAGGGTGCAATTTAAGGGCAAATCATTTTGTGTTAATCCTTGGGAACTCAAAGCATGAAGATAAAAGAAGAAAAAATGCAGGTTTCACTTTGCTCATTATGGGACATTGACTTTCACCTAATAGTATGCAATTAAAATTTCTTCATGAGATTTCCTTATTGAAATAAGAAAGATAGCACTGTGCTGAATGTGGTGATAGATCTGGTATAAACGTGCTTCCTGGACAAACTGATTTATCATGTCTCATTCCAGCAGTACTTTCTTGCTTGCTCATTTCTCATCTTATTACTGTGAAGTTGTAATTAAAGAGGATCCTCCCACAGAGAAGAGTTCTCCTTCAGGACAAGCTAAATTATAAATGCACCGTTCTTTCTCTGAGACCAATTTAAAGGGGCAGTCTGCTGAGGAAAAGATGCACATCTAATACTTGGGGCTCCTGGCTCTCTAATTTTATGCAGGTCGCTTTCTGCTAGATACAGAATAAATTTGGTTTATAAGCTGGGGTTCCTGGGAAAATATACCTCTGCAATTGACTATTTCAATTAAAATACATAGACAATTCAATTAAAATGGTATTGAACCACTGTGGCTGATTTACTTTGTGGATACTTCATGTATGATCACTCATATAATACACTGAAATATTTCAAAGGGCACTGAAAAACTATTTAAGGAATGAAGAGCTTGTAAAAAATCTTCCTATTCTTCAGGAACAATACAACAACATTCGAGCAAAAAGACAGTCAACACTGACCATTATGAGATGAATTTGCCAGGAAGACACTAGCATAAGGGAACATAAGCAGTAGGCGTGAGATCAATTTAACACCATACTATCCTCCTTCTCCCAAATTCTCAGCCCTTCTAATACATGGACTTGTACCAATGAGAATAAAAATACAAAACATTATTTGTTCCCCTTTATTTGGGCTCATATCCTTATCAAAATAAAATATCGCTACTGCAAGCAACAGCAAAACTCCAGTTTCCTTAAAGGGAAGATACTCCAAGGAATGACTCCCAGTAGTGCTGTTGCTCAAGAAGGTTCTTGTGCCTTTGTATCTGAACACCTAAACCTAAATACAGCAATAACCCCATTAGATTTATTTTTGGTCCATTGTTCCCAAAGGCTCTATGTTATAAGAAAATAAATTCCAGAAACAAGTATTCATACCACTTTGCATCAACTCTTAGTATTACTTCTGATGCTTCTCTGAGGACCCTGGAAAGAGGGAATCAGCAGATGAACTTCATAAAATGGGACTAGAAGAGAAGAACATACTTAAAAATGGGGCTGAGCTCTCTGAGCTTGAAATGCTTGTCCAAGAATGAGTATCTTCTCTTAGCTTTGGAGTATATATGTATCTTAATATTAAATATTACTTTCATAGTATCCTGCCTTTAATGTCAGTGTGGGATCCAAAAGAATTTGGATCTCTTGATAATGAAAATCCATCTGATACTCAAAAGGCTCACGCAACCATGAGATGGCCTTTTACACTGTTATATCCTATAGCTTTATATTCTCCTTGAGTCCATTAATTTAACTGCATCTCTAGATTTCATTTTTAAATATTTTATTGTAATCACAGGAGACAGCAATAATTTATTAATGTGCTCAATAGCAGTATTACTCAGTAAGAGCAGCATTATATTTGCAGATATATAATTTCAGAGTTAATTTCATAAAAGTATAGGTGAACTTGATCCTTAAATTAATACTGTTGTCCTTTGCAAAAGAATTAAGACAGACAATTCATTCTGTGTCATATCTACAATGTTTTAAATGTGATGCAAGGAGCTGTGTAAAAGTGAGGTTTTCATAGCAGCTGGTATGACCATGATGGTCTAGATCCCATGAGGAAAAAAATGAAAAAATTGTTATGTTAATAGATGGTGAAATATTTATAACTGAGTATTTTTAAGTCCTTTCCAAAAAATAAAATCTCAATGATCATATGTAAAAATGCTATGCAAAAATAACATAATTTTTACATAGCATTTTTACATATGATGTAAACTTCCAAAACCAATAGATGTTGTATCAGTAAATATTATTTCATTGGCTTCTATTTCTCTTTTACATGTTTTCTTTCCCATTTTGCCAAGAGAAGAGAAAATGTGGTCAGGGAAAAAGGAAGGAAAAGAGAAGCAAACAGCACAGCATCCCAAAACCTCACCATTGCTTGCTCTACCACATTTCTTGCTGATAATTCTATTTGCTGTATTAGTACTGCAGATTATCTGTGGCTAATTAGTTGCAAATTCTCATATTCAGGAGTCCAGTGCAGGTTGGTGTGATAGTTCCACTGAACACACAAGGTCACATCAGCATGCTTGTGTTTCACAGTTCGTGCTTCCATGGATGGCTGCAAGTCCTAATGCAACTAAATCCACTTCTTCAAAGATCATTTTCCATAAAATTTCTGATATATTTAGATAATACATAAAAGGTGAGGTCTATAATAATTTACAAAGCAATTGAAAAAATGAAATATAACCATTGACAATGCCACTTTTAGCCAAGTAAACATTGACCAGAAAACCTTTATTTTGGCATCTTCCCAGCTCTGATAAAAGCCCCAGTTCTGTTTAAAAACTTACAAGGTGTTAGTTGTAAAGCTTTCCCCTGTTAGATGTCTTAATACAAAGAAAATTAAAACAGTGCAATAAAGTGACTTAAAACCTCAAATACTCTTGGTCTGCTTTCTGAAGGGTTTATGATCAGAATGAATATACATATCTTCATTTATGAAGAATTTCTTGTGCAAGAATTCTCCGAAGCTGCATATTGCTTGCCAAGCTTCTGACCAGGAAGAATTTGTTTTATGGATGAATTATTACCTATTAACTTACATAGCATTGTAAATACACAGCTGCTGTTGGGCAGCAGCAGGTCAGAGCCAGGCAGACAAGGGTCTGTGCTCTCACTGGCTTATAGTGTAAAGGGACAACCATTGACAAACTACAAGACGAGGCAGAAGATAAGTAAAGCAAGAAGTATCCATTAACATTCAGTCACAGATAGGTGAGAATTCAGACAATGCACATAAAAAATTACAGTCTAGATGCAGAGAATAAATAAAAGATTATTCCCAACTGGCAGATTCTTCTCAGCCCCTACCCCCTCTTATTCTTAGCAGTTACTTCTGCTGGTTGACAAATCATCTCCCCAACACAATAAATTTGTTATGGAACATTATCTCAGGCTGTGGAAGGTCAGGATGTGCTAAAGGTCATGTATGTATTAACCCACTACATGAGAGTCCCCACCCTTAGTCTAAAACATAGTCTTAAATTACATACTATTGAACTGACTACAGCAGATCTCTCATAAACAGCCTCATTTACCTTACGCGTTCTCAAGATGCGCTTGAACATCCTGAAAACAGGCATGTGTCCTGTTTGCTCCAACGTATTACTAAAGGCAAAAGCACATCATGAAATGCTGGGGTTGTGGAGTTATAGTCCCTAAGAGAAGGGAAACTAGGACAATCCCATTCCGGCACGAGGCAAATTTGGGTGCAAAGCACAGGTTGGATTAGGATCTGGTCACAGTGGAGACCATTGCTACTGGGGTCTGCAATTAGCCTCAAGTTTACTTCAGGAGCCACGGAGGTTATCTCATCTCTATATTTTATGTTTTCAGGAAAAAAAAAAAATAAAAAAAATAAAAAAAATCAAAATAATAAAAAAAAAAAGTAAAAATACAAACAAGACTTTTAACCTAGAAGAATGAGGGATACACTACAACTCAGTTTGGGGTTTTAAAGATCTTTTGAGAAAACTGTTCTTCTCCCTGAGGTGGCCTTAGGTAGTAGCATCAGGCATATGGTGACTGTTGTGATTTTGGATATACGGTAGTGCTGACCATTAAGTCAGTCAAAATAAGTGACAAAACACAGTTAATGCATCTGTTTTCAATGGCAGCAGCCACTACATACTCTTAGTTTAAATCACTTCCAAAATATTACAAGATTTTTAAGACAATTATTTAATATTTAAAATCAATTTTGCTCTATACAAAGATTGAGTAAACTTGGTTGGCTTGATTAAAATAATGCAATTATTCTTTTTCCATTTATCTATTTTTATTCCCACTTTGCCAGTAACAGAGAGGGAAAGGATAAAAAGAGAAATCCAGTCAATTTGAAATTTCAAGTATTTTTTTTTAAGAGAATATTTCAGGAATATGTTTGCCAAATTTCATGTTTTTCAACCAAGGGACTTTTTCCCTTAGAAAATTTGTCCAGATATTTTCACTAGCTCTATGTATAGCAGACAAAAAAACGGATTAGAAGGCAATTTCCTGACTCAACAGTGCTTGGAAACTGGTTTATATCGCTGTACAGTGTTGTCTTAAATTTTGGTTTTGGGTACAATGTTCTTCCCAAATGGAACAAAGCAGCTGAAATTCAGTAGTGAATATACCATCACCTGAACTCTGATTCATCATCAGTGCCCACTGTAATTTTCTCCTTGCAGCAGGAATTACAAGATGAATCCAAGATTCTTGATCAGATTCTTAAATAGCTAAAACTTACATTAAAGGCTTTTTGAATACATGATTGCATATAGTCAATCATGAAAAGGAATGCAGGGGCTTTAATCATCTTCCTATATTTCACTACCGTAAAACCAGGGCAAGGCCCACAGAGAAGGGACGTATGTAAAATCTGCATATAAAAATTTAAAACACAATCACAAAATGGTGGGCAACACCTTTCTCATACCTCACCAATAAGATAAAATGTGAAATCCACAATTTTCCCTAGTCCTCAGTGTTGGAAGTTATGCTTACTGAGATGTGGTTAAAGCCTATTCCTTCATGAAGTTGCCCATCACCCAGTGGAAAACACATCCCAAACTGCCTCTGAATAGCAGGAGGAATTTTTACTTCACAAAACCCTTTGCTCCAGTCCTGTTTTAACCACCAGATTAATTGTCCTGGGTTGAGTGCCTAAACCATTACATTAATCTTAGAATAATTTCTACAGAAGCTGCCCAATGACTCAAAGCCTGACCCTGAAGCAGGCTGTGATGGTGCTCTGTTACCATCTATGAGGATGCCACCAGATGAGGACAGCTCAGGTGGCCCATGTGCCACAGCAGTGCCCAGGGGAAGGATACAACCAAGTTGTATCCCCAAATCAATCTGATCTTCTGGAACTAAATTTAACAACTGAGGATTCCTCCACCCTCACACTCCATGGTTATCCTTGAGATCTGGACTCAAGACTTATCTGTCCTAGCTTTTGGGCACCAAGTCTACACCATTCACCTCTTTTCAGATAGAAAGGCACTCTAAAG
Source organism: Tyto alba (assembly GCF_018691265.1). Lineage (NCBI taxonomy): Eukaryota > Metazoa > Chordata > Aves > Strigiformes > Tytonidae > Tyto > Tyto alba. The sequence goes on from NW_024881327.1 coordinate 47,993,069, forward strand.
AACAATTAATTTAATCCTAATGAAGGCCTTTTGGGAGCTCCTATATATCTCAATTAGTTACACAATAGATCTTAGGTCTGATTTAGATTCACTAAATCAGTGGCTCTGAGATTGTAGTGGACCCCTGGCAAGAACCAGCTTCCCCTGAACCCAATTTTTTAACCAAAAGGGAAAGGCAGCAGACTTTCCATCATGGCCGAAAGTGTACAGGACAGAGTTTTGATGATGCTGACTCATAACTAATTAATCTGGGGGAAGAAAGGGAGGAAGGAAAGAGGGTCAGCTAATTACCAAATAGTACCATCTACCTGGAATTCCAATAAACTGTGCAACTCGGGAGACCAGGAAATCAAAGGCTAGTAAAAGAATCTGGTTTCAAACAGTATTTTTGACTCGCTTTCCTTGGCAGAAAACTATTCTCTGGCAACTGTGGAAAAGGGAACTGTTGGCTTAGTGCAAAGAGCAAACACAGAAATCTTTTAAAGACACAGATATCGTGTATCTCTGCCTTCAGTTGAGCCGTTTCTCCTTTTTATTCTAATTTTCACTCTCCGTCTGTCTTCATTAGTCTGCTGGCACTCTGCTAGGATTAGTGAGCTAGTTTCCATGGTTTCTTATTTTCACTTTCTATCTTTCTTTGCTTAACTCATTAAATTGCTCATTACTTCACTGCACTTTACAGGAGACATATTTATTGTATTAGTTACACAATGGCCAGATTAGTAGGTGATAGGCAGTTTGCTATTTGAAAGAACATATTCTAATAGCAGAAAGGAAATTCAGGAGACACAGATATTATCTACTAGTTGTAGCATAACTGGGCTAGCTAAAGGGATGTTTACCCTTTATCACCAGAAATATGCTACAAGATTATAAAAAAAAAAAAAAAAAAAACGGTGCAGAAGCACACCTCAGTTCTCTGCAGCACCCATGGGAAAAGGAAGCTGCAAGAATAGCTCTATGGACAAACTCTTTGAGAGGGGTAAAGAGGCCTCTAAATCTCCTCTTTACCTTCTGTGATAAATTGCCAAGATAAACCTGCCTCGACCATGGCTTTTCCCAAGGCTGTGAGGAGATGTGCACATACAAGCCTCCCTCCAGCTGCCGGGGAAGAGAGAAGCGGGGACTGCAGGGAGTCACCAAGGAACCGCAGAGGGTCCCGGCCAAAGGGAGCCCTCCCATGTGAAAACTGAGCTCAAACTTAACAGTTTTGGCTCCAGTTCTCAGATTTCTATCATTCATGTGCCAATTGCTTTATAAGGAATATAATTCGGTGCCTGATAAACATATCCTGGTAAAATTCTGGAGTAAAATGACTACTCAATTCAATGGAGGTACAATGTGTGCTTCAGAGTGAAAATTTTTTTCTTAGTAAGTCAGCAGAGCTACAATTCTGTACTTAAAGTGTTCTCCTGCTCTGGTTGAGAATGTCTGCTCAGTCAGGTCTGTATTCAAAGCAGTTTTCAGTCCTGATACATGTTTCTTGTGGTCAGCCTTTGAAGTTTTCTATTTGATCGGTTTTACGATTGTGCCAACTTCAACACCCACTTCTCTGCCAGTTCACCTCCACTGTCTATTTCCCATCACTTCTCTAAATAATCCTCACATCCTCACCCTCTCCATTACAGCACAGGTCACTTCCCGCTCTGGTCTAACCATCATGGGTGCAAAAGAGGTCTCTCTCCCTCACACCTCTCACTTTCTCTTTTGATCTTTTCCATAGTTAAATATAACATAGTTGATTCAATTACACTGAAGTTTCTTAGATACTGAATGTAATCATCCATGCTCTGACTCTTTAGTTCAACAGGGGTCTGAGACAGAGTTCCTTTCAGATGAATTAAGATCTTTTCTGCAGTTAGTGAATAGTATACACAGGGGTTCACTCCATTCATTCATCTTCTCCATTAGTTCATTTATCACTTGGAGGTAATCTACTGTGGAGAATTTTGATCAAAAGGATGCCTGATGATTTTTTTTTTGGCGGTTTAAAGAAAATCTAGTATTCTTAAAAAGATTTACCTGATCCCTTGTCTAAACTTTGTAGACATAAGGACAAGGGATTTATGAAATGCAGCTTTCCTTTTTATCTCATCTGTATGGAAATGAGATCTACTTTTTCTCCAATAAACCCTGTGAATGCTCTCATTTTTAGGGGGCGAACAGGAGATGTTCCATTTCACCATCCTTTAATGTTAGCCTTCTGCTGTCTGTTCTACCACTTCATTTTATATACTCTACCATAGAAAGTGCTGATGTTTGCTAAGTTTGTCTGTAGGGCTTTCCTACAGTAAACTTCATCTTGAATTCTTACTGATAATAGTCTTTGCTCTTCAAAGTATATCAAATCTGTACAAGACTGCTGTTTTATCATTGTCCTTGATAGAGAATAAGATCATCTTTTGTCATCTAGCAGAATTTGTTTTCTGATATTTTTATATCCTGTAAAGCCTTCAAATAATGTACCAGATTTTAAGAACGCTGCATTTTCAAATACCTTGTAGTTCTTCAATTTAATCTATTCTCCTGAAAGAATATTCTTGATGCAATACAGTGGAAGAAAAAATATATCTCCCTAAACTTCAAAACAAGAAATATATGATGGTACAGCAGAATAGTTCATATAAGTGAGACAGACAAGGAAAATACATTCTTAAGGTTGGAAAGCCCCAAAAGTGACCTATTAATTTCTCAGAGCTGCTTGCAAAATACATACACTGGAATTCTGTATATGTATGCTATTTCTTAAAAGATAAATGCTTCAGTAACCTCGGCTATATAAAAGTCTTCATGTTAAGCCCTACACCAAGTGACTCACTATCCTTGAATCACAAGACTGAGGAACAGAGTTAAATGATAAAGGAAACAGGGATGTGCTACACACAGCCAGGGCTGGTGATGGAGAATCAGCTCTCCCTTTGGCAGTTATCAGGCAAAGTCCTGCCATAAGAAATGGTATTGAGAATTTTGCAAGGTGATTTTAGTTGATACAGTTTCTGATATGGTGTACATGGGTCATCTGGGCTCATTTGCCATCAAGATTGGAATTACTGGGTCACTGTTAATACTTCTTAGCAAAACTAACAACTGCAAATATTAATTTTCTGCATACTTTTTAAACACCTGCATCTAAAAAACTCTTTTTCATTCTGGTGAGTTTTCTTAATGTACAGTCAAGCAAATGAGTACCTTGCTCTTTTACAAAAAAAAAGAGAGCAATCAATTACTTCTTGCTGTTTGTGCATTAAAATTAAGGCATTTAAGTGCAAAATTACTTTCCTCATAAAACCTGTAAAATAGAATACACCAAATACTTTTAAAATGGTTTAATGTTTTTTTAAATGTCAGTGAAATTTTGTATTTAATTAAAAAAAAAAAAAACACAAAACAAACAAAAGCCCACACCACGTTTTAAAACCCTATTCTTGCTTGCTTTGTTTTTCATAAATATGTCTTTGATACCTGATGGTACCAAATTTCCTTCTCTCTAGTGCATGACAATTGGGCAATTTGTCACTTCTGTCAAATCAGGAAGACCATGTTTCATCTTTGAAACTATAATACCAGTAGTGAGCCTGGCCTAAACTGCAATCTGGCAGAATACAGCTCCTCCAAGGGGGAACACTATTTGGGGGATCAACGTGAAATTAGCTTATGTATTCACTCAGAAATTGATTTTCATAAAGAGGGGAAAAATATTATTGAATGTACTCTGCCTATAAATTAAAACATTAAAAATGTCAAAACTCCATCACATTTAATACAAGAAAAGAAAAACTGGGTAAAATCCCATTAATCCTTGTTGAATTACACACCGTAAGCAAAAAGAGTAGTTCTGGGGCTCTTCTAGTGCTTGGGGCTCCTCTGTTATTACCTTTGAAAAGCAAACTTATCTCAGTCACAGACATTTTCACATTTTAAATTAAAAACTAAAAAAAAAAAAAATAAATACATTGTGCCACATCTTAGCACATTATCCAACATACGAACTTAAGAAACTAACACTTCAAATACAGTACTTCCTTGACCTCCATCACTACAGCACCCAAGCATTTCCTATGCAACACGGTTCCCATTTTGTCTTCCTTGGTGCTCCCATTACTGCAGGAGAACTGAAGCATCGCAAAGAGGAGCCATCTCAGCCTACAGACCATCCCAAACACAGCTGTAGTCTACAGTCAGACTGTATTCTGACCGTAGTCAGAAGATGTAACTCCTACATGCCAGCAATAATAAGCCTCTAGTGCAGCTAGGCTATGCAACAGTAGCAATGAAGATAGCACAAGGATTGATATGCAGTGAACTAACCCACCAGAGACACATGGACCCCAGTACACAGATGCACTGCAAATTATACGTATTCATATGTAAAATATGCTGTCCTACCTCTGTATCTTACAAGACCGCTTCTGCGTTCAGTCCCATTTAGTGTGTCCTATTTCTCATTCAGTCCTACTTCAGTGAAGGCTCAGCACTGCAACATGCTGACCCTCTTGTCCCCGCTTCATCAAAGCACTGACCTGTGAGGACACAAGTGGTCCTGCGAGCCTTGAGGTCCAGCATTGGTTCAAATGTGTTACTGGACTGGAGCCAGCATGTTTAGCATGTAACAGAATCAACTTCTTGGGACTTTCAGACTGTTATGCCTGAGAGCATTTTATTCTGTGAATGCTCTTATAAGTTTTGACAAATATACTGTGCTAATAAAGGTATTAGAATTTTGCTTTTACTCATTAATGAAAACATTCATTAGTCCACCAGGGATCTTTCCACTTTTGATACAAATCAGATATGAATGAATGCAGGCCTTCTTTCATAGCTACATACATATATATGTATATGGGCATGTGCATGTGTCTATAGTTTACTGTGTGGAAAACTCAATAAGTATAAATCTAGTGAGCCTATGTCACCATTGCTATTATTGTTTTTAAATCTCTGCTGTAATCGGTATAAAGTGTGGAAATTCCATCCCTGTTTCATCATTACCTGAACCTGTAAGGTGAGAAAGCGTGCAAAAAAGACCTAATAACTCACCATATTCCCTCAGCTTGTTGTTATTACAAAATAACTGCACATCTTGTGTTTTATTACTTAAGTAAAAGTATTGATACTAATTCCCTAACCTTTTTAACCTAAAGGACATTTCCTTTCTTGTGCTGTAATGCTCTAAATTATGTGCAATTATCCCTGCTTACTTAGAAAGACTTAGTAAGAAATGAATAGGAACAATTAGCATAACAACAGAAACATTAACCCATGTAAAAGTGAAATCATTGGCTTGCAAGCACCTGTTTGTAGTTTGTGTAAGATAAGCTTATTGCATTGTTTGTTTAGCAACTGAGCAGCAGAATGCAAGGGGTGCTGGCACTTTGCATGGCAATTTGCTGTGGTATACCAGAGATGAGCGTCTGTAAATACCAGTATAAAATATAATTGCACTCTAGAGCAAACCAACTTCTTCCAAGCATTGTAATCTAAATGCATCACACCCAAGTGAGTGCATGAACACACACCAGCAAAAAGGCTCAATGAATCAAGCTGTCCTAGACCCTACCTGAAGAGGCTTAATCTGTTTAAAAGAAGTACTGGAGGAACAGAAATACTATCAGTTTCAGTGACAATAGTTATTTGGTTTATTTAGCAGTCCCTCACCTCCTCGGTTCTCTGTGTCCAAGATCCCCTACAACCTTCTACTGCCTTCTTATCCAGACTTCCAAGCGGCCTGAAACACACACCAGAAACAAGGGGCTCTGTCGTGTCATGCCAGTTTGATTGATCCAAGGTTTGAAACCTTCACTGGGGCAAATCATGACAGCATGCACCCTTTAGCATGTAGCCTGCTGCTCACCATGGCTTCTGTGAGACACAGAAAGGAGAATGAAGTCTGATGCTCTGCAGATTTGTTCAGCAGATGGCTGGTAGGGATGATTTATCCAGTGCTTACCTCCTCATTCTCAGGGGTAGCTGGTGAGTGGTCCACAAGACAAATGCTTTGCTCTTTGCTATAGCCTGCTTCTGGCTACCACTGCACCTACTAGTGCACAAGCCATTCCTACCTAATCACAGGCTGCTTCCAGGAGAAAGGATGACTAGGAAGACAACAGTATGAATTATTCTGACAGTAATTTAGGAAAGGATGGGGATTCCCCAGTACACTTGTACTTATCCTGCACATGAAACAAGTCAATGCAACCAGGAAGCACAAGGTCTCTTAATTCTTCTCTGCACAGGCAAGTAGGTCCTCACATGTGGTGAAGGATGACTGGCACCACACAGACACCTATGACTTGAAGAGGTGATGTGATTGACTTGGTCGTAAAGAATGGGTGTTCATTTCTAGTCTGAAACTAGAAAAAAGAGACATATGGTAAATCTACATGCAATTAGATTTTGCCCTCATTCCTGAGATATTTCAGAGCAAGTCTGCTAACACTCCTGCAGCTTTCCATGAAACAAAGATGGAAAAATAAAAAAAATCAAGATCATTCTCAGTCTGGAAGTTGCCAAGTGCATCCAGAACCCTTCTTCCCTCTTCTCTTCGCAGCATACAGGGATAGGCCCCTACCCTGCAAGTCTTGTAGTCACAGAAGTGCTCACATACACCCCTGCCATGTTTAAAGTACTTCTCCCACATTAAGGGCGTTTTTTTGGCTTATGACTTTCCAGGTTCTACCTAAAATACTTTGCAGGTTTCTCAGTTTAAACTTGCAGTAAGTGAAAGATGAGAGAACTTTGGCCCAGTATCAGCAACAATCCAGATAAGAATTAGCAGAAATTCTGAACCCAAAATAGATTAAATTGTTTTTTACTCTATTAAATTAAAATATCAGACTACTGAGTATATTTCAATAGAAAAAAACACAGCATGATGGTATTTTTGATCTACACCTTATTTGCATTCCTACTTGACAAAAGTGAGTCATCCTCACCCTGTTTCTCTTTTAATCAGTATTGAAGATAGATGTTTAAACAGAATACTGTCATCATTGTGAGGATTCCACAAGTCTTTATTTCATTATGCAATAAAAAGTATTTACCCCTATTAAACTAAGTTTAAATATGTACATGCACACATATGCACCCAAAGGGAAACGCTGAATGTCATGGCATAACCAGCTACCTTTTCTAAGCAGTGGACTTTGCCCCAATAAAGTTTGATAAGAACTGGTCAGGAAAGGTGGGAAAATTAGATAGGAATCTGTATTTATCAGATCTCTATGTGATCCTTCACCCACAGGCATTCTGTTCTTCATGTTTCATTTCATGAGTGAACAAAGCCTGGTGAATATAATTCATAAGTACTTTGGTCAAAGACTCCCAGCTAGTGCTACAACAAATTATGTGAGCCCATTATAGGACCCATTAGAGAACTTAACTGTAACATCTTATTGCACATCTGGTCACTTTTAATTCTTCCATTTCTGCAGTTCAAACTGTGGCCAAGAGGCAGCATCCAGAAGCACACTAAAGATTCACAGAAATAAGTATCTCAGTGCCAGCAACAGTTAAGGAAACACCTTGAATTTGAGTAACATTGACACTTCATTCTTGTGTACTTCATATTCAGTTGGTTTAATGGAAAATTACTATATTTAAGTCACATTTAGATTAGTTATTTAAACTACAATTAAAAAATGTGTTCATAAGCTATACACAGTCTTTTTTTTTGAGAAATATTTCTGTAGTTCTCTTTCTTGATACTCAATTCATTTATACAGTTACAATCAAAACCTACTTCATTTACAATACCTGTTTGATATCTAATCTATTCAATACAATAGCAAGTTATAGATGTGCAATTTCATATCTGTAAGATAAAACAAATGTTAGTCATCTGAAAACATCTAATATATAAAAAAAAACTATAAAAGCATAATGATGTTATCTTGTTAGTACTATATATATGCAGACATTTTGTAGACATTCTGGCCACGAATAAGAGATCCTCAGAAGATGGGAGCAAGAAACCAGCAGGTTTTAGCCCAGACTGCAAACCATTCTAAACTCATCTGGAGTAGTTCAGCCAAATTTACACCACTCCAGAGGATTACTTCCAGCACTTTCTGAAATCACCCAATGCCTACAAAAGATGCTTTCACATCGTTTCATTTGCTTATGACATCTTTTCATGTATTCTGATTAAACTTGAAGGCAAAATTTCCATAATAGAGCAATTTCTCTGGATTCTCTCTTAGCTGGGTGCAAATGAAGCAATGGCAGTGAGGACAGCAATTTATACAAAAGTTCCCTTATGTGTTCAAGGCCTGAGTTTCTATCCTTAAATCTGAAATTCAGTTTCACAATTGTTCAGTCACTCTGCAGCTGAATCAGTTTTGAAACTAGAGTCCACAAGCAAAAGAACTTTATCTTTTTAAGTCTCAAGAATATTGTAAACAACTGACAACTTTGTAATGTCCATGCTTTATATTGCGCTTCCCAATGCAAACAACAATTGAAGATCATGTACAGAAGAAGAGAAAGGCAAGTTCCTCATTTTCAGCTGGGAGTACTTTATTGGCACAATATCTCTGCTGGCAGAAGGAGGAGACACAAGTAGATATCAAAATATATAAAAAAAAGAACGACTAGCCAAAAATCCAAATGGACCTGAATAGGACGGAAAGAAAAGAAGAATGAGGACAGAAATCCCTTCTCCACTCCAGACTATGCACTGGTGGGTACACTCAGGTGTAGTCTGTGGCTCAATCCTGTACAAAGAAATGTCATTGCGTTATTAATAGCTGATGAGTTCAGCTGTTTGCCACACACGAAGTATCCCCTACATTTATTTCAAGAGAAAACCCAACGGTAAGGGTTCATGTGGATTGTGAAACATGCAATAGAGCTCTGCACTGCTAATGGATCTGCAGTGTTGATCAGAAAGGAGAGGAAAAAAAAGTCGATCACTATAAAATATAGTAAAAAGAACAACATAAAAATTAAATTGCAGCCCGTAGAAAAAAATACAAAGCACCACAAACTAATCAAAAGAGACCAGGGACAATATTGGGCTTCATATGAAGGTTAAGACTTTAAATGAACCAGTCACTGCAGATATAAGACTTAAGAACAGAAACGAAAGTTGAATTAGACGTATATAATATCCCCTTCAAGCATTAGCCATATTTTGGGTAAAACATTAAACCTTTTAACAATTTTTAGGCTAGTGATTTTTTGGGTGTCTAAAACTGATAGTGAATAAGATGTGTAATACAGACTTAGATCAGCTGGTGTAATATTATAATGTCCACCTTAGGGAACACACATGTTCACGAGGATTTGCTTAAGTTCTTCCAGATGCATACAGACATGGTCCAATCCAAAGCTCCCTCTCAATGCCAGTAAGTTTAGAAAAGTGGAATGTACTCCACACAATACATTCTCTCAACTCAGAAAGGCTGGTATTGAGTTACTGATGGATTTCATCACACTCTGTGAACAGGAGCCTCGGTCCTGGGTCATGTTGAAGACATGTTCATATAATCACTTGCCCAAGTCTAGTAAAGCCATAGGGGGTTGGTCCTCTCACAATGGGCAAAATATGGCTCCAGATGTACACAAGTATTACTAACAACTAGCTTACTGAAAGAAAACCTTAACTTTACTGCATTTCCTATGTAGTCATGGTTTTTCTGGAATTATCTGATCATATTAAGATTGATTTGGTTAGACAATGTCAGTCAGACAGCAAAAGCAAAAATTCTGCCATAGGATATATGAACCCAGTAATGTACAGGGAACTTTTTACTGTAATACCTGAAGGCAAAATCCTGGCAGCATACTAAATATTTAATGACAGCTCTGGATGCTCATGTAAACGTGTGAGCCAACCAGAAATATTTTAAAAGCCAACCAAAAATAATCCAGGATGCTTGAAGAGCAGAGGAAGAAGAATCATTGAAAATAACAAGATGTTCTTTAAAAATGAAATCCATTTGCAAAGCACCTTCTTGAAGACACTAACATTAGTAGCAAAAAACTTTTGTTTTATGCCAAAGGGAAGAAATCTGCCAGATGGTGGTGGTAGTATAGGAGTGAGATGGAAAAGAAGCATGCACAGAAAAGAAGTTTGTGAATTAATTAATTCTTTGCATTGGTGCCCACAACACAAGGGGTTATAGGTTTTGGTAAACAAATAAAATTGTAAGTTACATGATTCTACAACGGCATTGAATTCACCCAAGAGGGAATTCAAAGATGACATTGCAGAGTGACCTCAAGTGGCACATAGTCTATAACTTAAATCAAAATTGGTGCCAAGGGAAGAGAAGATCGTTAGTGTGATATTAGTTCACAGGAAAGGCTCCAGAGTTGGTCCAGAAAGCCAGTAAGACTCAGTCCTACACTGGACATAAGGGTGACTGATTCAGCTGAAATGAGAATAAAGAAAAGCAAAAAATCTGCTTTTATGGTGCTGCAGGTTTGAAGATGTGAGACCAAAGGCCAGGTGAAGCACAGAGCCTAGCACATACAGGTACAGAGTGGGAAGGTGATGTGTAAACAATAGAGAAAGGAAAAACAAGCAAGGTATCCATGCAAGCATCAGAGGTGCAGAAGTGAGACCACAGGCCGGGACGAGACTCACAGTCTCCCAAACTGAGAAACAATCACGTGCCCCCATCTTTTTCTAGGCTGCACCATGAAATACATCCTGCTTTTACAAGGCAGCATTGTGTAGAGAGGGGTGGCAATTTGCAGTAAGTACCATTTCAGGTATATTGTATTAATTATCTTGAAATAAGATCTCAACAACATTACATCTGTGTCCTGTGGAGCTTTTTCTCCACTCACGTTTAAGCCAGTAGCAGGTACTTTAGGACTAATGTATACATGTTCTTCCCGGTCTGGCACAGTCAGCCCAGCAGAAAAGCCTCAATCCTTTCCCCTCCTTTGGCTCCTTCATCTTGTACAGTCCATGAAGTCAGGTCTCAGTGGGACAAAAGCAAAGAGCTGGTTCATATCCCTCCTCTGCCTTTAGGAAGAGAGAGTTTGTGCTGGGGACAAGTGCAGTAACTCAGCACTTGGTCCATCTGACCTAATAGTATCAGTGTCTTTGCATTAATTACATGGAAGCTGCATCATTTGTTAAGCTGGTGTGAATGTATGACACCAGTGTATCAGGTCCCCTTTAAAATACATACGAGTAGGCAGAGATAAAGGAAAAAAGAGAAAGAGAAATCTTGAGAGTGAAAGAGAGAGGCACTATTAAACACTGTGTACTTATCTTGCTAAGGAAGAGCTTTGTTCCAGGGGGAAAAAACTCTTTGCAGCTATCCAGACAGTAAACAGACCATTCTTTAAACAGTGGCGTATCTACAGCAATGTGTACATCAGAGGACTGGCATGAAGAAAGCATTTTTCTCATAGATAAAACAGCAGAAAGGGTCTCTTGCACTGGTGATAATTTGGATCTTCTGTTTTACTTAGATTTTCAGGGCAAATCCAGAAAAAGTCTAATAAGCCTTTAAAGAAAAATTATATCAAGAAGTGTTGAAGTATGTTGATTCATTGCTTCTTGCAACATGTTATTCTCCTCCCAGGATAGGAACAGAAAAGGTTTCAAAGGCTTCTCATCAGATTTGTATTGTCTGTTGTAAGGGACATCAGGGCTCCTGTGCATTAACATTGCCTGGACAGATGTTTTGGTGTTACAGGTCCAAAATAAGGATGGCTTCTACAGCCCAGATGATGCACATAAATGCTTGAGCTCTCAGCATGCAATTACATGCTGAGCTGGCAAGTGGCACAAGGGATAAGGAGAGATTTCATTCCCTGCCCTAAAAATCTTAACTAATTTTCAGAGTGAACTTTTTCTCTCTATTGGAATCTCTCCTGTACCACTTAATTGCCCTTCAGGCTTACCCATCCTAGGGATGCCATAACTGTGAATGTAAGAGAACCATTTTTTGCTTCCATAAACCAGATGCAGTCATCAGGCAGGGCCTGATGTTCTATCTGAGCCATCACTGGTCCTCTCCTGGGATCCAGCATCCAGAGAGAGCCCCTGAAAGACCTGTGAACAGTTGATTTCACTCCTAAATTTTCAAGAGGGTGCTTTCATTTAGCTGCTTCTTGTTCTACTTTATAATACGGTTATAGCTTATTTTTTACATATATATATATATATATATATGTAGTTTGGTAACTGCTCTCTTCTGAGCAGAAAAGCATAGATGTCTAACCTCCAATCTCATCCAGAACTATGGGAAATATGCCCACAAGGCAAGAGATGGGTTCAATGCCTGCTTTCACTTGTGTGGATTCAAGGATTCAAGCCACCAGCATTGACTTTGTTCTTCCACAGAAAAGAGGAAAAGGCAGATACAAGACTCAAGGGGGCAAAGGAAGATGAGCAAAGGGAACATGACTACAGTTCAGTACTGGAACCTCTCCTCGAAGATAAGGAGCTCAGACGAGCTCCTTCCCATTAAGAGGTATAAAGAACTAATTTTCCTTTCAGACCTTAAGAGCATCTTCCAGACTTCAGTTGCATGCAATTAACAAATTTTGCTGACAATAATTCATAATCTGGGGAGACATTAAAAAATATAATCTGTATTACAGAGCAATGCCATTCCACACATGCAAGCTTTTGGAGGCTGCCATGTTAAATGATTTCTTCTAGTTTTGCAATTTAAATGGAGAGATCAGCATTATAGCCTTGGCAAGCAATGAAAGTGAAAATAGACACTGTAAAAAAGATCATGATTTCTGCTTCTTGTGCAGCAGCCACCCGTTGATAAAAGGTGGCATGTGTCTCTCTCCTTCACAGGCTCACTAGTAAATAATCATCAATTTACACATTCTAGCACAATACCTCTGCCTACAAATTGCTTCTTCAAAGATTTCCTTTTCCCCTGGAAGCACCACTTCTAAGTGTGTTAAAATTACATCTTATTCTTTTCTTTGAAAGATCCCTCACTGCACAGCCAAATAAAAAGAGATCATTTGCATAATTCTTCTTTTTTAAATGACTTTGGGTTGATACAGGTTCTTTAGTGAATTGTTATGCAGCAGGACATGGTCAGATGCAGATAAAGTGCTATAGAAGGTGTAAGTTAACATCCTCAAATCTGATCAAATAACATTTCAGTTTTAAACTGATACTGTAAATCACAAGGAATTACAAAGCTCTAGCTTGAATCAGCTGTTGAAACAGACTTAATATCAAAGCAGCCTTTCATTCAACAAAAGATTCTGCTCTGAGCCATTCTCAGGCTTGCAGCAAGCACAAATTATCATTATAGCAGACTCTTGCAGCCAGACGATTTCCCTGATTGGGCCTGATCTCTGACCATATGCGTAAAATAATTGCATTTAATATAATACTAGTATATACAATTGCATATATGTTATATGTATAAATGTAATAATAATAAACTAGTTGCTTCATAAGGCTATTTTCAGCTTCTTTGATTGCATTAAACATTTTGATAACTTCAGAAATCAAGATGCTCCCATTTCCTTTTAAAAATCTACAGATCTGTTGTTTTCACTATAGATACTGAAAGAAAACTTTTGCAGAGTTTTCCTGAAGTTTTACAAAACCTGTGCAAAGACTTGATTCTGAGTAACAAGAAAGCTGAAGGCACCCAGAACCCCATAGTGCAGAGGCCACCTCTTGAAAAAAACATTTACCACTCATGCTCACATTAATATAAAAACTAAGTATCACAGTCTGGAAACAAGCATGGTCTTAATCTCATTGCTTATATGTTCCCAAAATTCTCAGGGAAAATACACCTGAATAATCTGTCAAAGGAAGTTGTGCAAGGACCGTTGCTTGGTATTGCAAAAACAATTTGGAAGTAGGTGCAGTTTGGAGCAATCTTTCACTGTTAATAAAGCAGCTGAGACTACCAAAAAAGGTCTTTCTTATCTGTACTGTAGTAGCATTTGGACTGGAAGACAAAAAATTCCCAGCAGTCATTTTCCTCAAACACATGTGCATTCACACACACACATATATTCGTATTCTGAATAAGGACAAAGGATCCAGTAGACCATTGCAATGTCATATATTTGCAGTGTAAAACATGCAACACAAGTGAAAACCTCACACTTTTTACTGTGGGATTTTTGCAATGAGTTTTGAGGTTTGCTGATGTTTGGACCTCTTCTCTCAGCCTCGGTATTTTCTGGTGTCTGACTGAAATAAAGCCAATGCACAGCAGGCAGTTATGTTCTGGTGTCATTAAACCTAGAGAATGGGCAGATGTAGCAGCTAGCTGTAAATCAGGATGTTTTTGCTGGAGTAAAAGGAATACTTCTTCACAGTCAACATTAGTGGGTTTTGCTTCAGTTCTTGTGTGAAGAGCAGAAACAGAAATATAAGGGTTTGGCCATGGAGCCTTGGCCCATGTCCCACAGGACCGGGGATTCCCAGGCAACTTTCCTTCAAACTTTGGATAAACCCATGGCTATTTAATTCCCAGGATCAGGGAAGAGGAGGTTACGACCAATAATGCAGGGATTTTCCTTTGACTCTGTATATTAAAACACTTGAAAGTTTACGAAGGCTCCTGTCTGGGCTGACACAACTTAGAATAAAAATCACAAATTTCCACAGCTTGAATTCCAGACTAAACTCAGCAATTGGATCCACCCTGTCTTTGGGTTGGGTCTTTCACACTCCCAAGAAAATCACAATCACTTTGCAGCCAGCAAATATCTCCTGCAAAAACCTTGACTCTGGGTCCATCGCCAAACATTACACCTGCCCCCTTGTCCCATTTTTGACCTTCCCTGCTCCTCCTTAATGATGCTATTTAGCCAATAAGGAGCAAACTTGTCACATAGGCTCTCACTGAAAAGTCACACCAAGTCAAGGATGGTGCATGGCAGCGTCAAGAGTAATAATTAACACTATGAAAACAAAACTTCAACTGCTAATTCCCTTTTAGGAGATTTAACAAATAACATTAGCCTTGAGCATAACTAACTACATTTTAACACGGTTCTTTACAATAGGGGTTCAATTACCCATAGCTGATTTTTTTTCACTGTAGTCATAAATTTAATACCATACTAATGAGTCAGTGAAGAGTAAACTGATGGGTAGTTTCATTCAGACTAGAGCTGTTAAGAACATTTTCAATTAAACATTCTTTCTTCTGAAAATGCATTTTTGTCAGAGTGAAAATGCTTTGCAGTTAAATATTGATTTCAAGGATATTATCAAGAAAAAGGTTTCATGGATCAGGATGGATTCTCTGAACACCTCAGAGATGCAACAAAACGAAACTTAATTATTTTCAGTGCAGATCTGGTATTTTAACATAGCTCTGTTTTAAAAAATGTTTGAAGAACTGTGATTTCTTCCAGCACAAAATAAAAAAGACTTCCCAAAACTTCTGTGAAAATGGAGTTCCTTATTTTAATCAGTTCTAACGCTGTGTCCCTGCTCTAACTACCTGGGAAATAAATACTGTCATTGTGAATGGATTTTAGCAGGTTATTTTGCCATTCCCACTAAACTGCTGAACATCTGATTGTAAAGAAAAAAGCAGCAAATGGTAAGTGATGGTCTGGCTGAAGGTTTAAATTGTAATAATTGCATATGGTAAATGGACTACGTTGTTTATAGACAAATGTTGATTTACTTTTGTGTCTTCATCAATAGTTTTGATCTTGTATTGATAACACAGTTGAAGTTATATTGCTCCTCTATTAGAATGAAATACTGCTATGTTTAATAGTTTGCTCTCTACTTGAAAAAGTTTCAGGCAATTCAAGGAAAAGTTGGCTTAAACAATACTCAGACTAAATGGATAGTAAGACAGGAAAATAATAGCAGCAAGGAAGTTAGGAGACAACACAAATCCTAAAAGATACTGGGGAATTGAAAATCAGTGTGCATATTGGGATCAACATAAATATTTAGAAGACAATTACATCAACAGTTTTAAAAATAAATGTAACTTTGATCTAAAATCTGAAAGGTGTTAGCTGCTAAGTTCTAAGCAAAATTCCTGTTTTCTGTCAAGAAAATATATAAAGGTCCAAAGTATCACTGTTAACCTCAGTATGGCAGTGTAGATGCTCAGAAGTTCCTATCTCCAACAGACATTATAAAAACTCAGGATTCTAGATCTAGACAAACATATGTTTTCTTTAATTACACAGGATCTTACACCCATGTCTGAAAATTCAGCATTAAACATTGTTTCACTGAATCTGCTGCTGGAAAAAATGCTTTTGCATTTTTTTAGTCCAGTTGAGCATCATGACCCATTCTTCTAGAAATCAGATGAATAAGCATTCAGAAGACAGCTAAGCTGTTATGCAGAAAACTCCAGTTTAGTTTATATTGCTGGGCAGTTACTAGAAGTGCACACACACACACATGTAGTTAAGACCCTGACCCAGCACTAATATAGGCTATATAGCATGAATAATTTTATGAAAACATAACCAGATGTTTTCACTGATTCCTATATGCTTTGGACCAAGAAAACACAATGCTACAGAATGCTTCTCTCTCACGTAAGTAATTCAAAGTAAAGAGTCTACACGCCTGAAGATCTGCATCTGGGTCGCTGGGATGTGCAGTGTCACCCTCTGCCTCCTCTGTGATCTCTAGACATTTCAGAGCACTGAGAAGAGAGGGCTCATAGCTTGTTTTTATGCAGGTCTTTCCTATGGACAACTATGGGGAGAGAAAGGTAAACCACTGACTAGACACCAAGCCTGCCTCTTATCTACTCACTCTGAAACAAGCCTGGACATCAGGAAGGTTAGAATAAGACTGTATTTTGTCCCAGCATGACACTCAGTGATGCAGCTGGATTTCTTTCCCTATTTCAGAGCTTCATGTTGTGCCAAATTAAAGACAGCCATCACCTACAGTTGAACAATTTCCTTCCTTATCTTTTCTGGAATTAATGTT
Source organism: Tyto alba (assembly GCF_018691265.1). Classification (NCBI taxonomy): domain Eukaryota; kingdom Metazoa; phylum Chordata; class Aves; order Strigiformes; family Tytonidae; genus Tyto; species Tyto alba. The sequence continues at coordinate 48,009,960 of NW_024881327.1, forward strand.
CACATAACAAAAAATTATTAAATCATAGCAAAACACTGAAGCCAGTTTCTGAGTAAACCAGTCTAGTTTTGGAATCATCTTCCTCCTTCTGCTTTTCTCCAGACAGTCACTGACTTTGTGCTGGGACTCGAGCAATTCCCAATTCCCAAGTGGCATTCGAGAGACATTTCTGAAACCTCCTCCTCTTAGCAGAATTTTTAAGCCCATTCATTTTAAAAAACCACTTCATATGAGCATGCAAACAAGATCCTCTTCCCCTGACAATGAGGCAGAAAAAAGAAAATAAGATGAATAAAATAAATGAAAGGGCTCAGAGCATGGGGGAGTTCCCTGTAAGAAGTTTTTTATAAAAAAAAAAAAAAAAAAAAAAAAAAAAAAGAAAAATAATTGAAGCCTGCAGTGCAGGGAAAGTGTTGTTTATAGCAAACAGTGAGATACAAAGAAAATTGGCCAGGTGAAAGCGTATGATTGTGTTACAGTGAACCCCAGCTAAATGAATATCTGACACTAAATAAATCTCTTAATAAAATTACTGCACTCTAGTACCCTACACACTCTGCATATGTAATAAAACTCTTTAAAATGAATAGCTGATAAGGAAATGAACCTGTTCAGGGAATGAATAAACACACTTTCGCATATACACACAGAAATACCAAATGGTGAAACATACTCATAGTGATTATCAGACTGTTAAAATAATAACCCTGTGAAACAAATAAATCTGCCCCACAGCAAATTATGTCTCTGCTGTACTTATGGTGAAACCTTCTACAAACACCTGATAAAGGAATAAACCTGTTAAAGGAATAAATCGACTGTACAGTAAGGTTATCCGCAGATTTACACTGGACTGCAGTGATAAACCTTCTTTTTCATTAGTCCAATAGATCATAGGATATACAGTACTTACAAATGTTTCAGCATTAAATATAAGCTGGAGTGCTCTGCTGTATGTATGCATTTGAGGGCAGGGGGTCAATAAATAGACTGAATGTTGCTTCACAAAATATCTGTCAGTGCGCATTAGCAGAATACCTGATCAAGAGATGAGCTGGTTGTAAAACATCCCCTGCACAACCAAACTTCCAGACCATATACACTAACGGCAGCCTAGGGTTCAGCGGATCTAAAAGTCACACGAGTTAGTTAAGTGCTTAACCCTGTGCACCCAGGATTTTAAAAACATTAAATGCAGTGGGACCACAATACATTTCTCCTGGTGAATTTTAACCTTTCTAGATATGTCCTACCCAAAAAAATTGCCAGACCAAATGCCAGAGACCTCTGCCAGGCTCTGAATCATCAAAGTGCAAGAGTTGTGGATGGCAAAGGCTACAGAAGAGCTACAGGCTGTCCCCATAGCTGTGATTCACGACCCGTCCTTGCGTTGCTCCTACACAGCAAAGGGGACAAAAGGAGTCAGGATCAGGCCCCTGCCCCATCTTGCAGGGGGGTCAGAGCTGCTTCTTAATGACTATGCTGACCAGCTCAGGCCATAGCCAGAATGGAAAGGGTAATGCTGGAGAGCAGGTAGAGCCTCTTTCTCCGGCTGCCTAAAGATTCTAGGATGTTATGGAGTAAATGGTGTTATAGAGTATTTCTCCTGGAGTGCTCCAGGGGGAGCACCCATAGAGGAGTGCTGTCAGCCCCTAACAGCAGTAAATTTTGGGCAAGGGTAGGAAATACTATGGGACTAATTGACTTTTTGTTGCTGTGGATGGTGAGTTGGTGTAGGAAGAGAAAATACTGCAAAAAATCTCTGGCAAGAGGCTGAAAAGAGTATTTTCCTCAGAAAAAGCCAAAATCATTATGATTGGATGAGCCACTACCAGATGAATCCCACATTAAATCCCACATTCTGACTTGAGGGTCAGAAAAAAAGAGATTCAGCCCTCCACTCCCCACCAGCCAGTCAAAAGGAAGACAAGAATAATCCTATTTATCCCTCCAAATTTCCAACAGACCCTGCTTTAAGTGGTAACATTTGAGAGACAAATGCTCAGAGCAACAAGCACACACATCATGAGTCTGTGTGGGAAGCACAGAGCATCCTCTGGCTCTAGTCCTGCTGCTGTCCCTTCTTATGCAGCCAAGTCCTTTTTCAACAAATTGGTTTCACTGAGATCCAGTATATTTATATAAGCCACATAAATAGGTTTAATAAATTTTAAAAATTACAAAAATATTAAAAGCTGCTCATGTTTAACTTCCTAGGGAGCACGGGCAAATAAGACTCCAACCTCCTTGATGGGTCTATTGACTCAGCTCAACCCCAGAGCTAAAGGAGGTGAAGAAAAGGAAAAGGAAAGGGAGAAAACTTCTATGTTCTTACTAGTGTTCCAGAAAAGGGGAGGTACAAGCAAGTAATGTGGAGAACAACTAAGATAAAATGTGATGTTGAAATGAATAAGTAAGTTCATTATATTCTACAACATGATAAGACTTTCCAGGCCTGATTACAACATTAAGGGACGGCGCTGCAATATTATAAATTACAGGGTGAAGCACTCCTGTTTCTGTCTCTATATTTCTAAGGTGGGAGAAGTTAATTATTTTTATAGGTCTAGATATTGCAAGGATGAGGATATCAGAATATCTTGTCATCAAGCCTAAAGACAGTAGTGGAGAAGAGGCGGAGGGGAAGGGGGGGAACCACCCCATTTAAAGAAAATTATTATAAAAATACTAAAAATGATATATAGATTTTTTGACCTACATCCATCATTTTTACATGCCTAGGTACTTCATGCCTTGTCTCCATAAACCATCACTCTGTTATTTTTCATGAGGCTGAGAGTAAATGGCCAAAGCTTAGCACTTGGAAGTAAAAAAAAATAAATATATAAATAAAATCAACATGAGCGAAAAGGTTAATGGGAATTTGTATGATTTTATTATTATTAAGGAACACAGGGAGAAGAACAGCATTTCTAGCACTCTAAGTGGCCTGTAGTACAATCAGTAACCCTGAAGTATATTCAGCAATCTTTTTTTTTTTTTTTTTTCAATTGCCCACCGCAGCCTATATTACAAATACATAAATCATAATGTTTCAACAAAAGCAAAATTTAATTTTCTCCTTTCAGCTGTTATCTGGGCCGGGTGGTATATGGCAGGCTGCGGCCGAGTCATTTATTACACTTGCTGAATGGATAATGGCAGGGAGAGTCTATTATACCCAGCTTTGTTAGGGCTTTGAATGTCCTACTGAAACCTGTGGCAGTCTAAATCTCTTTACATCTGTAATAGATACACAGCACTCTATTATTTCATGCCAGAGTAAAATTAAATAGTTGTGTGTAGGGGGAAGGGGAGGAAGGAGGGCTGAGGGGGGAGTGGAGTGGCTCTGGGGATGGCGCAGGGCATTTTGCTGAAAATGCGCTAAAAGCAGCGGTGGCTCCAGGACTTGTGCTCATCTCGCACACACATTTTTGTTTTGCTTTTGAAGATGCTTGTTTTAACAGGCAACGCCTCTGTGCTCGGATCATGCAATGAGACACACAGTCCCTTTCTCCTCCAGGGTGATATTTTGCAGAATTGCAGGATAACATGCCCAGCCTTGGTTGCAGCCCAAAAATCTGCATTTGTCCTCATGTTCCTCCCTCCCTGGAAGGTATTTGGTTCGTGTCCTTGGCAGCCGGTGTGTGGGTGTCACCTGCATTACCATCTTCAATGCAGGCATCATCCCACACAGGGAAGGGGACGTGGAGGGAGCTTGCAGCAGAATCTAGTGGCCACAGAGCAGTGCCCCCAGGCTCTGGGCTGAAAAAGGGTCTCCTTCCCTTCCTTGAGTGCCACCACCAGCTCAGGCAAGCACCACCATCCCCTAATCCTCACCCTCCCACTAGCCAGACTGCCAAGGGCCAGCAGGCACCCTTAATTCTCTGTTGTTATCTCCCTCGCTGTTTGTCCAACAGCCTGCCATCCTCCCCCAGCCCAGAAGGGCTGCAGCACAACTGACTGTGATAGCACCTGATGCCCTGAGATGATGCTCATCAGAAAAAATTTTACTGCTACTTTTGAAAACAGGAAACCCCAGATTTCTAGAATATGATTATTGTGAAAAATTGAGTTTTTTCCTTGGAGGGTTTGTTAGTGGTGCTTTCTATGGTCAAATGCACCAACAGGCATGGTATATGTACAAATTAAGGGCAACACTATCTCCTCTGGTCACAGATTTGTATTTGGTTTGGGTACAAGTCCAGCCTGTAAAGCAGCCCCCCAGGCAGAGGCAATGGCTGTAGCAGAGGTGCACACTGGCTTCCTACCAGCACAAGCACACAAAGCCAGGAGGCTGCAGAAGGTCTCACACTCACATGGGATTTGCCTGGCTTCCCAGCTCAGGCAGAGGCAGCTATAAAGAAGAAGGGCTGTTTCTTCAGAGCAGGAAGGTGTTTGTTTCATTATTAAAACTGCTGCCTTCTTGACAACTGAAACTATTAGATAATGGAGGACTGAAGTCAAAGCCTTCTGTGACGGCGTCTGTAATAGCCTTTTCAGGGTGTCTGTGGCAATGCCACTTTTTACACCACTCCTGTTTTGTTCCAGCACACACTGAACACGCTCTTTATACACACTTAGCAGAGACATGATTGCATCCTTCCCACACTGCTTCAAATCAACCAACTACAAAAGGAAAGATGAGGAATCCCACTGGGGCTCCAGCAGTCTCCACAACACTAGCTAGTTGGGACTTTGGGAAATGCAACATCTGGGCTGCATCTAAGCGAGTGCTGGGTGCCCCAGGGCACCTCAGCTGTCCAAGAAGACTTTGCACATGTGGAGAAGGTGCACATGACAGACCGGATTAATGCATATGGTTGTGTTTCCCTCTGGTGGCCAGGATCAGTGGCTATGGGAATCTGCAAAGCTCTCTCCTAGATCTCTTTTAGCTTATGTGGTAGAGATCCATGTCACCAACGTGGTATCTGTACACAGGAAGTGGTTTTCATTAATTGGGCATATCTCCAAGACACAGCACTGCAGCCCCAAAGGTGCTAAAGCACGGGCCTCTAAACAAAAGTCACATAGAAATCAGCTTCTTAAGAATAAATTGCTGCTCAAGAGTCATTTCCTAGGAAAGGAGCAAAAGAGAGGGGTGCCTTGAAGCAAACAAAACTGGCCAGGCCTCCACTGCCCTGCACAGAATCCATGGGTCGACATAGCAATGCCCTTTGCAATGCTGTGCACAAGAGACCCGATGACAAGTAAATCAGAGACAGAATAACAAGTTTCACTAAAGTTAGCCCCAGACAATCTTATTATCCCCCCCAATAAAAAAAAAAAAAAAAAAAGAGTTTATCCTTTAGCTCCCCTTAACTCTATTATCAAGCAAGAATTCTCTTGCTGCCTTACTTGTAATAGCATTGTCCTCCTCTCAGATAACAAGAAGAGACTTACCCCATCCTCCTACCTGACAAATCTTCTACCAATCTCAAGCGAGAGGATTAAAACTGCTACTGGGTGAGGCTGCAGTTGCTCTGTGCCTGCTCGCTTTTTAAAAAGCCGTCTTATCTATGCTCAAAGAAGTAAAGGCTCTTCCCTCGATGTGTCGCTTTGTTATCGTGTACGGGCTCTTTCGCCATCACGCTTCCGAGGCAGATTGATTCAATCTGCAGATAGCAATACCCCACTCCCTGGAGGAGCTAAAAGCCCCACAACTCCAAACGTTCCAGCAGAGCGGTTTATTCTTTTATCATTATAAGGGCTCACACAGGAGGGGAGGTTGTTTAGTGCTTTTCTTTTGGAAACAGAGCTGGGGAAGGAGGGGCTTATATTTCCTCAATTTTCAGAGAAAATCTGTTGACTGTTGGTCAATGAGTCCCATTCGTTTCCTTGCTCTGAAGCATACTCCCCCTCAGAGGATTAAACCTGCTTGCTCATGTTGGTTTCCATTAACAAGACTTGCACTTATATACATATCACCCCCCCAGGAAGACACAGACATATGCTCTCCCCTTCAGTTGAGTTTGTTTATGTGGAAGAGCTGGGCTTTGTATTAATCCAAAGCCCCTTGAAAGTTTTCGGACCAGCCCCTCAGGCTGTACTGGTGAGCGAGGAGATGAAAGCAGGCATGTTTGCTCCTTGAATTTTTCCTTCCCTTCCCATAACCACTGCACATCTTCATCACTGATGACTGTCTGTCCCTATGTTCCCATAACAAACAAGTCAACATTTTGGATCTTGCACACACAGCCTCACTAAGCACAGACCAGCAATGCCTTAGCTTCCATCTGAAACCATATTTTTATCCCTCCCAGCTGCAAAGCAGCGGTTGCACTGAAGCATATGGCCATCTTAGCATGAAACCAGTGCTCTCCTGCAGTATCAGAGCACAGCCCTGAGTTGGAAATACCTTTGGGACAGATTTGCTGCATCTTTTGAATTTTTCAGGGGCAAACACACAAGCACAGTTTGAATAATAAATTCATGAGGTTGGTAGTAGATGTTATGTGAGGCTGAAATGGAGGATTAGTTCTAACCTGAGTTCAATATTTGAAAAAGTCCTTTTGCATCAGATACTTTGAGTATTTCACCAATTTTTTGCTTCTTATTTATGAAAGACCTGAGGGATAAGTAGCACCACAGGGCATGAAAACAAACTGTTCTTGTTGATAAATTTATGGACGCTGAGCACCTCTACAAGTCAACCCACACAATCATGGTGATACGTATGTTCCTGAGACTGCCTGGCACCTAATCAGGGTTTTATGAATTTGCCGCTATGCTGACAGAAAGGTGAAATAACTGGGATCTGAATGCCTTCTACCTTGGCTAGACAAAACCAAGGGTACAACTGCTTCAGCATTCTGGGACTTTTTTTTTTTTTTTTTTTTTTTTTTTTTTTTTTTTGAGTCCTACTGCTTCTCAGAACAGTACAGCCAGGCAAAGGAGAATCATTTGCCACAGCATCAAAGTTGCTTCCCTTTGAAAACTCTTCAGACAATCCAGTATTAATCTTCTGAGCATTCTTGTCATCCATAAGTGCTGTGCTGTCCGAACCTTTCTGTAAGTGACATTCTAGAGCAATGAGCACCAAAAAACAACTGTCCCGTGTGGGAATTTTCTCTACTGGTTATGTGATAACTAACTTTCTTTTCATTGAACACCACCTTATTCTCATTTTCATCTCTCATCATGTAATCTCATCACCTCATTCTCATCTCTTTTATTCAGAATAAGAATTTCCCAGCACATTTCCCTTCTGTGTTATATCCCTTGGCCTAGTCTCTTATTCATTTCTTCTCTGGTATAAATGACCTGAATTTTCATATATAAAAGGTGTACCAGATCCCAAATAATATCCATTAACATTTTTTTTTAACTTATTGAACTTAAAAACTTTGTTAAGGATAACTAGAATGCAACAGTATATACAACTATCATATATATGTCCATATTACACACAAAACTGAAAGCAACTGATGCATCTGTTGACAGCAAAAGACCAAGAAGGAATGGGCCACCTCGGTTAATGAGCTTTACAAATCACTTGATACCCTTCAAGGGAAGAGTTCTGGTATAAGGAGAAGCCATGACTGAAACTGCTGTGGTAACTCAGCTTCTGCACCAGCTGAGGACCCAGTATCTCACAGAATAAAGATATTTGAGCAGAGCTCCAGAAATTCATCATGAACATGATGCAAACATCCGTCAGAGCTGAGGCATCTCTGTAAGCAGATCTCACAGGGCTAGGTCAGCTCTTACAAGCTTGCAGGAGTTTTATCTCACTATCTAGTATGTCACACAAAAATGTGATAACGCATTTATAATAGTGAGGTTCTCCAAAGGAATCTAAAACTGGTGGCCCTGAAGTTCATTTGAAAGTGAGTGGAAACTGAGGACCTGCCTCCCTGCAGGTCCTCTTTCAAAATTCTGGTCTGAAACATTAAAGACACCCCATCTGTACCTCAGAGCATATGGTATTAAAAATTGGTTTTATCTGGCACTATGGTAATAGCCCCAGTCTCAGAGGAGGTTGCACTGCCCCCGTCCTCAGCACTGCAGAGACATCCAGAAAAAGAATAAATAATAATGTTCTTGTACATTATAATCTAAACCAACAAGAAAGGAAAAATATAGCATAACACACACATCCCAACACACGCACATGCATAATTATGTAGAGAGTTCAGCTGATGTAAAACAGATTGCCATCCAAGCTAGAAATTGAACTTCAGTTCCCAGTTTCTTGACAGGAAACACACAAATCTGGACCTCTGTCCCTTGTATTTAATTTCCCCCAGTGAGGATACAGCGCCAATTTTTTAAAACATGAATTTTAAAGGAAATATGAGCATGATGATTACAAACAAACAAACATGATTTTTCAAATGGCAAAGATAAAAACAGACACACAAACTTCTAAAAGAAATGCAGCTTATGTTAACCATGGTTGGAGTAGTGATCGAGTGATCAGAGCCACTTGCTTCTTCTGTTTGCAAGGCTTATGTGGGTCCCATAGGAGCTTCCATTTAAATAGGGGAGGGATTTCATCTCTAAACAACAAGGCTAGTGTCAGATGTAGCTGACACACAAGGGGTAAAGGTTATAATTTCATGAAGCATGAATGTTTTTTTAATTTCAACCAATTAAATTAAACTCGCAGTCCGAGGCCCATAGTGCATGGTCCCTGAAATGACCATTTACCATACACATCAGATACTCAAGAGGTTTCCTTTTCTGTGTTATTTCTTCAGCCCAATGACTAGATGAAAGGAAATCACTGAAGCGTGAGCTCTATAACAATATAAAATAAAATCAGAGATGAAGGTTTCCTAGGGATATTTTTTTAGTGCTGTTACATTGCTTAGTTAATTTCAAAGCTACATGCTCAAACCCATGTTTTCTGTTGAGTCCTGTTATACTATAAGAAAAGAATTTATTATGTAGATTTGTAATTAGTTCTTCGTAGGGGAAATTAAGCAGTTTGCAATACCTGGGGTTAAATGAAGGGCTACCTTCCAGCTTGTATGAGGATTCTTCTTAGCTACAGCTAAAGAATCATGCTTACATCTTTTGCAGCACAAATAAAATGGCTGAATAAGAAATTTGTAATATTTCTGAGATTCACAGTAAGTTTGGGACCCAAGTTCCCCCCTCCTCCCAACCACACCAAGGATTTCAAAAGTCACAAAGAGTTTCAGGATTCCAACAGTAAATCTTAAAGACACCTCTCCAATTACTCTGTCAGCTGCAGTCCCTGATTTCATGAACACACGTCTACAAGGAGACATTTCCATTTTTGCAGCTTTCCCATGAGGCTCTAGCCACTTATTACTAACAGCAAATATTAATGCAAAGTTATTGACCCAAATCACAAGATATTTGTATTGCAGGTCTTCCATGCATTTCAACACCAAAAACCTTCTGACTCATAGGCAAGGCCAATTTCTTACTAGCAAAGAGAGGGAGGAAAAATAAAACAATTCCTTGCATCAACATTTTCTTCTAGACAAGTTTCCTACATTTCCTACAATACTACCTCAAAAATAAACTGAAAAACACACTATATGCCAAGTGCTTTTGACACCACATGACAGACATACATAATACTTGGACAGAGAAAAGTCTCAGCAGCACCCTGTGGCTCAATAAACAGGAACCCAGAGAATATTCCTGTTTCTCTTGCGAAGCTGTTGCATGGCCCTGAGCACATCATTCTGACTTATCATGAATCCCATTTTACAGACAGAGAAATGGATGTGATAACTTTCTTTTGAAATTCAAAGACATAAAAGAGATATTTGTATTAGTATTACTAATGTTAATTCTGAAGGAACAACACGTATTGTTTCCCAGTAAAGAACCCACTACAGTAAATGGATATCAGCCAGTGGTACTGATATGTATTTCCCTAATCTTATATACTCACTGCTAAAGAAATCATTCAATACACTGACCGTACAGAATATGTCCAAATAGATTCTAAAGTTGGCATTCCATTTTTATGTCTCTGCATTTTCAAGAGAAAGATCATCCTTATTAGACTAACAAGAAACTCTAAAACTCATGGAGGTCTGAGATATGAAAACTACTGAAAATAAGAAAGTTCTGGGACCTCTGAGAGAAATTCTTATGAATTATCCATTGATCACACTATTGTTTTTTCCTCAGCTTTTATCCTGAGGCTCTGTTCAATCAGGTGCTAGGAGCTGCATAAATGTACAGTAAATCACAGGTTCTGGCCTCTCCCAGAACTGCATGAGAGAGATTTCAGTGTTTGATTTAGCAATCAAAGATGAGTTTTGCTTGGGATAACAGGGAATCCTTCCTGTTGGGAACAGGAGAACAATGTAAATATGGAAGTAAAATTATGCGGAAATTTACAATCAACAACATGCAGTTAAAAGTCAAATAAGTTGTTTCAATAAACTGTGTTAATTCCATCTTAACAGTAGACAGCAGAATTTGGGATTGTCCTAAGGAGCCCCTCTTGGGCCTTAAATATAGAAAGATAATCAGGAACCAAACGTATCTTTTCTTACCCCAAAACAGCTGCATATTGTCGGTCCCACTTTAATTTCCCCTTCTCAAAGTATTCACATTACAGCAAAGAAGATTACAGAAGAAAAATACTGGCAATAGCAGGTAATGGAATATAAAGACTTTCACCTCTGGGTCATCAATTAAAATCCAGTCCCAATTGGTAGTGACTAAACATCATTACCCTCTGATAGCTGTTCAATTGCATATATGAGATGGAGTTTCGGCTCTTCAAGCACTGCAAAAGCCCTTGCTGGGGCTCATACAAGCTGGCCTACACGCTGGTGATTTTAAAAAAAGTCCCAGAGAACTAAGATCATGTGGAGAACAGAGATCATGCAGGGGTTCAATGGTTTGGTCTTAAACCCCTTCCCCAGCTCCCCTCCCCACAAACTCTGATTAATTATCTTGCTATGTACTGTTCTTCCCAGCCCTAATGTATGCAGCCTTGGCCTCCCTCGGGAGGGCTGGAGGGACTGAGCTAAATGCAGAGAGCATAAATCAGATGCTGGTATGAGAATTTCTCTTTCTTGCTCCTCTGATACATCTTGAACAGAATCAGAGACTTTGGGACTGAAGTTACTTTAGCTTCCTTCATGGCTCCTCAGTTTTACACAAGTCATACCAGTATCTGGTACAGCCTCAAGTCCCCTCAAATTGGCATTCTCCCTGAAAAGTGTTCAAGATAGCATTAAGGCAATGGTGATTGCTGTTGGTCTCATAGTAATTACCTGCAGGTGAAGACCTGGTTGGGTGAGTTGCTGGTGTCAGATAGGTACAGACACTGGTTTTCAGATGTGGGACAGAAGACAGATGTGGTCTTGCAGAATATCTGCAATATTTTCGGGTGCTGCATTTCAGGTATTTGCAGCCACCACTTCAGTTTTGACACTCCATGAGGGCTCCTCAAGTGTTTCAGGGCAAAGGCAGCTTCAACTACCACCAAGCCTACAAGGATGGGATAATTTTTAAATCTCATCTCATAAACCAATGTGGAGTACCACTAAAATGGGGTTTATAACGTAAATGCTCCTGCAGCTAAAATTCTTCATGCAGGCAATCAGTATGCCCATCCAGAGGGGAGGGGTAGGAGAGAGTCTAACACCAATGCAGATTCCCTCTAGATTCCCCTCTTTAACTGGCCTGACCTTTTCTAAAAGGGTTACATCACATACAGACCTCAGCTATTACTCCCTGAACACTCTTTTCTTTGAACTGGAAACAATACCACAACAAGCCTTATTTTGTAAGCCACCCACAAGCAGGACTGGGCCCCTTAAAAGTTTCTGACAAGAGTGAAGAGGGTAGTCATACCCCTCTAGTCTATATTATCTCTTTTAATAGATTCACAAACTGGGAAGGAGCCAAAGATCCTAAACAAAGATAAGGTGTAAAGAGGTAGACAAGACATTAAAGAAATAAAATCCATATCAGGGCAATAATGGTCATAAAGCAATAAAGTGGATGTATAATAGTTCCTGGACTTTTAATTTGTGACTAATTTGTTGCACAATGAGGTTGCAATTTTCTAATTGTGATTGCCATTTTAATTTTACTCATGGCTGTGCAACTAACAATGTATAGTCTAGTAATTAAAATTAATTGTACCTTCACCTGCATATTTCTATTAGGCTGTTAAATTTAGTCGGTAGGCTCAATGATTTTGTTCTCTGAGAGATGCTGAATTCATTTCAGCGAGCTCAATTATGTTACACTCTGTAATTCCTGTATGAAAAACAAGCATTCTACTTTGATATGAAGAGTTGTTACAATACCATTTTTAAAATAGCATATTCAAAACCAGAATATAAACTAACAGGAGATACATGTAAGGGATTTTTTTTCTTGTCCTTTTTAAAAATAGCCTGCCTGTGGGGATACCTCTCACAAAAGTAGCAATTACAGCCCCTAGGAATAAATCCAATGAAAACTCAACTAGGTAGTCACCATTCAATTAATTTCATGAACAATTAACAGATGTCTCCCTAACCACACACACACGGTTTAAATTCAATCAGAATTTTATGACAAGCTGCACCATGCATATTTGAAGCAAGGGGAACACAGTGACAGAATGTTTCAATGCACAGGCAAAACTATGAAAACCCATGCTGTCACACAAGACCATTTACATTCACACCTCAAATGTCCAGAATCCTTATAACTCTGAGGCTTGTGTATGAATTTTTTTCCAGAAAAGGGGATTGTTGATTTTAACACAGCAGCCATAGTTCCTGGCAAATACAGGAATAATATCAAAATATGCCGTAGTATTATCAGTAGTAATATGTTACAAAGTGACCCATATTCTAGGCCAAAACACAGCAGCAGCAATCTAATACAATTCCACTTAAACTCTGCAGTGTTGTATAGATTTTCCCTTGGGGCCCAGAGAGAGGCATTTGACCCATCTTCCTTAAAGACTCTCAAATGTCTCAAAATAAAAAAACAAAAACTGAGCCAAACCTTCAAACTTCAGATTTCAAAATCAAGACCTTTGAAATACTACAGACAAATGGCCCCAGTCACCAGAGCTGCTGATCACAGGCTATTACCATTTATCACTCTGTAATGCTGGACTGCGACCATCTAGCCATGCTGTAACAGGCTCAGGGGTACTTGCCATCAAAGAAGCTCCCTGGTAAAAGAGCTTGCAATCTAATTGTAAGAGGACATCTATTCTGCAAACCGTGGGGCAATGGAAACAGACCACAACCAGTATAAAATAGTCTAACATCAGTGGCAGAGTGACACCACACAGACATTTAACCCTTTTATTGTGGCTGGGCTAGCCTGGTTCTCAAGCAACAGAAAACTTGGTGTAGACATGCTCTAAGGTGTTCTAAATAAACCCCTGCTTGTCAATCATATCACAGTCCAAACAGATTCAGTATGTTGAAGTCTGTTTTTACGTGATGTGAACTTCAGGGTCAAGGCTCTAAGAAGGCAGAACAGAGGGTAGGAGAAATAAATCCACTGTTATCTTAATATTACCATCTGGAAGCGAAGATGGAGCAGTTATATTGCAACCAGAAGGTCTGCACCAGTCAGAAGAAAGACTAGAACTACAAAGTTACCACTAAGCTGCAAAATGTCCTTCTTGTGTGGGGAGAATCAATGGAGGATGTAGATATCAGCCTTCTCTAATAACAAACACACCTCTATTTAAAGGCAAACAACCTTGACATTTTGGCCCTTTTTGGTTGTTTATTAGTCAATAGTCGAATAAAAATCTCCATTTGTCAAGGTATGGCACAAAGCGTGTTTACTGAAAAGCTGTCAATGAACTTCATCAGAACTCGACAAAGAAAAGCAAAGAGTGAGAGGATGTCAACTTTCAATCTGTTTTTTGCATCACTAATTAATAATAACATGAAACAAGTGTAGTCACATGATTTGAGTAAATATTTACCAACAGTTGCCTTACCAAGAGAGTTATGTGAACCACAAATAAAAGGGAGATCATTTTTAAAAAAAAAACAAATTTTGTTACTGTGGAAATAAACTGAAAATACTCAGTATCAAGAAGCAATAATACCTGTAAGAATTCATGCAGGCAAATAATATTATTTAAATTAAACAGGTTTAAAATCAGGAATTACTGAAGTCAAAATCCCGAGTTAAAGTGAGCGCTGCTCTTGCACTCCTCCTCGTAAACTCAGCAAGAAATAACACCTCTTTTCCTCTTTTACCCTGCCTACCCAGTACACATCTCCACCACCTTCCTACTTACCCACCCAGCATCTGCGCAGTCCTCACACCCTTGTATCACTCTCTGTAACCAAAGTTCATGGTCTTAGGAAAGATCATTTTGCAGTAAATAGGGCTCTGCTGCAGACACCCTGATCACACCATTTCCTTCTCTGATCCTGCTTTTAAAATGGAGCTGATGGCATGTCTTGCCACTCACACAATGCAAGGATGAAGCTGCTGAGAAGCCCATACAACGGTCCTAGAAAAGTCTACTAACAATGAACCGCATCCTCAATGTTTTCACTCTCTTCTTACAGTCAAATCACAAACATGGGAAAAAAATGAAGTACCAGCAAAGGCAGCTACAGATACCATCTGGTGAAACAGGGATGGAATAGGGGAAAAAAAGCGGTTGTACATTTAGGGGGGGCTGTCTTAGGAGGGGAGCAGAGTGCTGCCTGGGCATAGGCGCCTGGTCTGCCAGCCCAGCTCACAGGCTCAGAGAAGAGGCTGTCTGAAAACACACAAAAAAAATGCATCTAAGGAAAACAAATAGGCAGAAAACTTTTAAATTGAATTTAACTATTTAAAACTAAAGAAGAAATCATCCTTGAGAAAGGGAAGAATTTAAACTGATTGTGGTCAAGTATATTTTCCCCTCAGCTCTATGGTAAGGTGGGTGGTACAATTTTGGCTGAACATATAAAATCAGTGTTAAATCATATGCAATTCACTCTTCTCTAAAGCATTGCTCCTTCATCACTCTGGCATGAAAACAGTTTACTGTGAACTGAATTGCAACTAATCCCTTTGAAATTATTTTTTGCCATATATCCTTTATTACTATTTACCCATATAAACCATTGTTAAATAACAACAGAACCTCCTCATAACACTCAAAATAATTGGCTATTTCGGATGATATTATCAAGACTGTTTAATGTGGCTGGGTGAGTGACTGTTATTCATGCAATTCACTATTAGCCCCTTGACCTGGATCATTGCTGGAGCAAGTTTTATGAGCTTAATTGCATTTCCCCCATTCTTCCTGTGTAAATTAGTCTGTACAAATAGAATTTCCTAGTTATTGTGCATCATCTTCTTCATGGACACCTTCTTCACAGTTAGGAAATTCTATTCAAAAAACAGACCAAACTCCAGTCATATTTGCTAAACTGTATGACGCTGAAAAATAAACCAATCAAAGTGTTCCAGCTATTGTCATTTTATTAAATAAAAAAAAAGGCTTGTGTTTATTAAGATATTATATGTGGCCAGACAAGGAAAAAAATCCATGAGAGATGATGGAGACAGGGGACTAAGAGCTTCTACAGTATTGGAAATTACAAAGCTTCCTATGGGGGTCTATATTTGTTATAAGATGGCTTGTTATCTTCAATCTAAAAGCAACCTTGATAAAGTATCTTTTGACACTTTTAGTGCTCCTTTAAATGAAATATTCCCTGTATCTTCAAGAATCAGCTTGAGTGGAATTGACTCGGTAGCTCAGCTTCAGAAAGACAGGGGAAACATTTTCTAATTTAAAAGAAATTTGAGAAAATAGTTCCATTCCCCTCTCTATTATCTAGCCATTCTGGAGCTTAGGTTTCTGAAACATCAACATGCACAGTTTGCTTTACAATCCTTCTGCAGAAATTAGCTGACACCCATCAATGTAGATAACAGAAAGCTGTGGCATTAACACTTGAGAGTGCATTAATCTTTCCCAAATTAAAATCTGCACCACAGCATTTAAGATTGAGGCCACCATGGTTCAGTGCTGTTTGACCGCCAATTTTGATAAAAGTGTTTTAAGAGAGGTGAGACTTAGATAAATTGCCCACGGTTACACAACAGCAGTGAGGGTGTTTAGTCTATTGGCTGCCATCATAGTGGGGTGTCACGGGTGTTTGCATGTTTACATAAAGTGCAAAACAGAAGGAAAAGCAATATATTACACTATATTTCTCAGAGGTGACATCAATATTATATTTCATTGGAGGGAGACAAATATACTTTCATATTTGAGTATCTGAAGATAAAGGCACCTTTGGTTGTAAAACAAATGAATATTCTTCCCCAGTTCCCTAGCTACTCACTTTCTCTTGAGTTTAAAAGCAATCTGCCTGTGCTGAACAGTTGAGTTAAGCTTCAGAGGTAACACCCGCATGTAGTTCTTGATCCAGGCCTGTTATGAAATAAGCTTTCCATTTGACACATAGCAAGTAAATAATTTGCCACACGGTGCATTTTGCATTTGCTTGAGTCCTGCTGACCTCAAGAGTGATGCACAGAATGGCCTTGAGATCTAAAATTTAGCCCAAGCTTCTATGTTGAATCACTGCTAATATATAGAACATGCCTCTTCTCTGTTGATCCTGTTGCAAAGGTTTTCAAATTTATATCCTCATGTTTTCATTAAAACCTCCTGCTAGTAAAAAATTCAGAGATCTCTGAAATAAAGACACTGTGGCCCCAGTGTTTTGTTTCTCTACTGGACATAACAAGAATGTGCGAACTCTCTATGACTTTTAGTCAAAATTAATTTCCTAGGCTGTTCCTGGGATTTCTAGATGGCCCCAAGGTCTCACGTTCTTATATTCATACTCAGTTTGAAAAACTTTTACAGTCCAAGAGCTCAATTATCTCTATAACAATGTAAACTACTAACAGTACTGTGAACGCATTTCATTTCCCTGAAAGCTATACCCTAAGACTTGATTCTTGCCCTGAAGTAGCTAGAATTTGCACCTATATTACCTGGTTTCCTTCCTTGTCTTAACATGGTATAGTGAGGTCAAAGTATTAGATATTCAAAGGAGATAATCCCCTCATCCAAGTTACTCACCTAGCAATGAAATACACAGCAAAATATAATCAGTCTGCTATTTTAGTTCCCTTCAAAATTTGGAGAACAATTAAAGCCATTAATTTAATTTTGCTATTATATAATTTATTACTTATTACAGTTGGCAGAAAAGCAATCACCCTTATCTGGTACTAAACCAATGAAAATCCATACACAGCTAAATTGGGAGGCAGGGGAATGGAATACCATGTGACTTTACTAGGAGAAAGTGGATCCTTTTTTAAAGCAAGAAATCAGTGCCTGAGGCAAACATTGTAAAGAGTATTTTACTTCATAATTTCCCACATATTTGGCTTCTCTAGGAACTGGAGAGGTATCAGGGACACTGCCCTGGCCAGAACAGAGGAGTACTGCCAAGAAGTTGTCACTGGGAAATGGGAACCAGACTCCATTGTCTTCCTGATGACTCAGAGCTGCTGTCTATGGTCAAGGCACAGAGCTGTGAGGCAAAAGGCCAGGGACCGAGTCCCTCATGTCAGACAATTTCTGACTTGCCACAGCCAAATCATTTCACTGTCTCAGCATCAGGCCCTCCCACCTACGAAACTGATAGTACTACTTGCCAAATCCATAAAAGTGTTATGAAAACTAAAAATCTATGAAGCATTTTGAGATGTCCCAGTGGAAACTGCCGTGAATCCATAAGACATAAATGTAAACTGTGTGAAATAAGCTTTTCTAGGAAAGACTAAAGATTAGCTGAATCATCAAGAGTAAAGACCATATCATCTAAGCTTTCACCTTGGAAAGGTTTTAGTTTCAGCTGAAATCATCCTGTGCCAGCTTGCATGCTGAACCACCAAATTCTGTATTAGAACTCCTTCTTCACCATTCTTTACTGAGTATTATAATGTATGTAGGCAGACAAATCAAATGAGAGTAAGCTTGTGTATAAAAGCATTTAAAAGCCACATAATCAACTTGAGGTAAGACACTCACGCCATGAATCATATGATGGACTTCATCAACTGGCTGTACTACAAGTAGGGTAGATATAATAAAAATGCTACAAAGAGATGCCTCAACCCTTAAGGTTCACAATGGCATAAGGAATCGGAGAAAAAGAGGTGTATGTAACAAATTAATATAAAAACCACAAGGTAACAATGAGAGAATTACAGTTAGTTCTACACAAAACCACAGCAGCATCCAGAAATTACACTTCCCATTATCTGAGGTTGGCAGCACACACTGCCACATGTTGGCAAATTATGATCAGTGTCCCTTGTTCATGCTGTTCATCAGTTCCCACCTGGCCAAAATAAATACAGCATAATTTGGCACAAAAGCCAAATCCCAGCATACTACAAGCAGACCAGAGGGCAACTCCTGAGCAACTTCAAGGTCCTGCTTCAGGGTACATGGTGGGAGGCTGCACGGTACTGATGTCATGGAGGCTCACATCTAAATGACCTTCTGTCAGGCCCAGACTAGCACAAAAGAAACTACCTCACGGTCACTACATTTCAATAGAACCGGAGTTGAGAAGGTCAGTCCTTGCCTTCTAGGTACCCCATGATTTAAATTCTGGATTACTGGGAAGTCACCTAAAATTCTGGGATGGAAGCAATGGCCAGGAACTCCACTCGTCTGGGTCACAGAAACATGTTGTGTCAAAGCAGGTGACACAGAAGATAGAGCCCTGTCCAAAATTAATAAAGGGCAGCAGAGTAAAATCCTACAGGAGCTACGGACCTGTACAAAATTCACTACCACCTGCTTCAGGAGCCAGTAGTACTTCTTTGGCCCTACTTGAAAATAAAATCTACCTGCTTATTTGGAAAGCAAATCAAAATAAGAGGCTGCATTGCACATGAATTCAAGCTGAGATGGGGACACAAGAGCAAATAAATCCTTTGTGATAGAGTTGCTCATGTTATATAAGAAATTACTGGAAGTTACTAAGGTAATAGGAAAAAATATTTTTTTGTTTTAAAAGGGAAAAATCCTAAAAAAAAAAAATATTTAAAAGGGTGGAAAAAAAAAAAAAAAAAAAAGGTAAATATTTATCTTTTAATTATAACATAGCCAGACATATTGCATCCGAGGACAGCTTAGGCTTTTCTGTATTTCTTGGGGCTCTTTTTCAGTTGAAAACCAAACTAAATTTAACTGAAAGGAAGGCATATTGCTTTCTATCTCTAGGGATCTTGTGAGAGCTCACAAGGGCTGCTAAAGCCAAGTGGTGATAATATGGCTCCTAGAAATAGTTTGGTTCAATTTGAAGATTTGATTCACAATACAAAAGCACAGATGCTATCAGCCTGTGTTGATTAGACTGGCCAATGTGATATCAATTATTATATTTTTGATGTGAAGCCCACCTGCTGATCTGACTAATCTGTGCTATTAAGAGCCCACGCTTGAATAATTAGACAAACTAGATTGAACATTAAGCTGAACCGTCCCTCTGAAGAAGTGGAGGATAAGCCAAAGGACACCAACTATTGCCCTAGGTGCAGAGACACAGCAGGACACCCCACCAAATCAGACAGGCAGAATTGGAAACCTGGCTGATAAAAGTATTTATCTGAATGGACAGTGGTAATAATTGTTAACAGCTGTAATTGTAATTTATTACTTAATTAGAAGTTCCAGCACATTCTCTGTAATATCTCCAAGATTCCTCACCTTCAAGACAGAGCTCTGGCTGGGGTCGGACATAGGATGTGGGACTGAGAAGATGCAATTTGCATCTCCAGATGGATTCCCAGAAAGAAAACACACCATATCATATCATGCAGGTCACTCCTGCAACACCTTAACTGAACATACTGGGGAAAACACAATGAAATAACAAGGACTCAGGTCTGCTCACATGTCCAAATAAGAAATTACAGTTATGGATAAAAAGAAATTGGGGCTGCAGCCTGAGAGGTGCTTCTGTGCACCCCATAACAAAGTACATGCATAAGGACTTAAGTTCTGCTGTTCATTATAGCTGCAGAATCTGCAACCACCCAGGAATCTGGAGTGACCAGAGACACCTTAAATTGTCTTCATATCACTAATCTATCATTTAATTGTAATTCACAAAACCATAAATATGTAACTCAAAGTCAAATAAAGACTTGCAATCCCCTCTCGAATGGAAGCACACTGCTTCTTCTGAGCAGCCAGGGATCTCTGAATGAACATCTGAGGCTGAATTTTAGCTCAATCTAGTTAAAATAATGGTATTCACTGCAGTTCTATAAAAGCAATGTGCATGTTCCTGATGTATGGAGGGTTGGGATGCAGTTGTTAAATCCAAG
The DNA here is from genome assembly GCF_018691265.1 of Tyto alba. Taxonomy (NCBI): domain Eukaryota; kingdom Metazoa; phylum Chordata; class Aves; order Strigiformes; family Tytonidae; genus Tyto; species Tyto alba. Next base: position 48,030,264 of record NW_024881327.1, read on the forward strand.
CAGCAGATAGGCTTTAAAGATTTGCAATTGCACAAAAAGCACTGATAAAGAACAGTTGATTTCTCTCATTATGTAAAATGTGGATGCTCTTGTCTTGGCCAAAGAGGTAAGAGCATAAGATTTCCTGCTACTCACAGGTCGTTTGGCTGAAAAATACAGTCCCTTTGCAGTTTGGTCTATTGGCAATTAGATAACAAATACAGGACATGTAGATGGAGTCAAAAACATTGCTGTGCTTTACAGCCTGCTTGCTCAATAACTCTCTCGCTGGCAATGCAGAATAAAAAAATTCCCGGATAAAAAACATGGAGCAGATGTGTAAAGTAGCAAAGCCCTGCTGATTTCAACAGCGCTATGTAGATTTAAAGTGGCTGAGGATTCTGCCCCCTACTCATGAGTTTTGAGACTCCTATAATTAACTAAGAAAACTCAATAAAAGTGTCTTCTGCATGCAAGTCTTATGTCCCATGAAAATTTTATGGCCCTTCCAAATCAGGTTCCATATTGCATGCAAAATTCATGGCAGAAACACAAGACTTCTTGGAGATGCCTGTGGAGAAGGAGCTGTGCAGAACATGAATAGGATATTGGGATATCCAACACATGATACCAAACAGAGAAAGACGTCTGCAAAAATTCTTTTGTGGCAAAAATTGATAAAGCGCATTGATCAAGAGATGAAAATTTGTATTGCTTAAACAGAGAAGGTGATTCCAAGCTTTTAGGCCAGCAATTTTCATTACTCAGTCCACCCCCCACCACCCCCCCCCAGCAAAATGCACACAGGTACAGTCACACATATCAGAAACTATGCGTGCTTGTGAGGCTGGTAGTGAAGACCTTACCTCTCATCAGAAGAAGGATAAACCCATGCTTGGTAATGCCTGCACATTTTGCACACCATGTCAAAAAAACCCGTGAATCTGGACACAGACAAAACAGAACAGAAGCAAGAAGGCACAAACAAAATGATAAAGACAAAGAGCAATGAGGAGTCTTTTGGGAGAGCAAGCCATTACATGCAGCAAAAGTATTTACCATCACTAACTATGAAATAGGTATCCTATATGCACTACAAGCAGGTGTTTTATTACTAGTGAGAGACAGAAAACTGAATTTTCAGTATATTGCTAATTCTACACTGGTTACAAAAGGGAGGAAGGGTGAAAAGACAACAGACATGCTGAAGACACAAAAGGAGTTTTGGCTCATGAAAGTTTATCTCTGCTAATAAAGAGAATAAATGGACATCAAAGTAAAGATGTCATTAGCAGTATGGTGTAGCACTTTGTCACTAGTGGAATAATGCAGCATGGATGCTTTGTTGGCTTCTGGATCATAATATGAATTTTTTTTTCAATACAACTGTAAATTGAAAAATTTGCTAAACATCACCTTGAGTAGTAGGAATGTTTTTAAAGAAAGTGGTTTGAGATTAGATTTCCTTTCCCACTGGTGCTTACAGTCAGCTTTCATGATTATTTACATACAGAATTACCAGATTTCAAGAAACAAGACTAGAAAATCTCAGCAGCCAGAGTCACTTTCTTTGCACCACTAAAACCTTGACACTTCTGGAGAATAGAATTTCTTACCATTTGCATATGAGCACATATTTACATCACACTGAGAGGGACTGCTATCCATTAAATGAGTGGCACAGCTTAACAACAACCACATTTATGACAATCTTTTGGTTCCATCATCTACACCATGTCCCAGGAATCTGTGTTTCTCAGATTCAAGCAAACATCCCAGAATCTCTCTGTCTTAATATCAATCTATGCACTCTTTCCTTTCCGGCACTGGTTCAGATCAATCTCTTGGAAAATTGTGGACTTTTAATTTGAAAATAAAATTCATAGGAACATTCTAGTAATTTGGTGGAATTCAAAACGCAGTTGCTCCTAAGAAAGATCTTGACCTCCGTGTGAGTGACTTTACAATATGAGAACACCCTGGAAATACTTAGCAATCCCGATCAATTTTAAAAAAAATAGCATCAGTATACTTCAAAACTTGTAATAATTTCAGAAAGCAATTTATATCTACAATTCTCCATGTGCAGAATACAGGACAGAACAGTTCAGTAGAAAAGTGACTGGATCTATAACATTGGGATGACCCATGTCTATAGGAAGTGGGTGGTCATCATCCCTAACTCATATTGCTGGAGCCTTTATGTGACAGGGTTTTCTGTGTCTGTCTAGATGTGATATGGGTTTGATCAACAGCAAGTGACAAATAGTGTGGTTCTCCTTTTTTCATCAAATGGGCTTTGAAAGAGGTCACCTAGCAGATGTATGTGATTATGCTCATGTTGGTTGTGCATTTAAAATAAAATTGTTTAGGCTGCAAAGTTGCACAATCAAAACAGCAGTGCTAGAATTACAGCTGGCTGTAGGAAAACAGTATGTGATCATGTATTTTCTCCCACTTTCTGCAAAAGGGAATTGAACTGAAGCAAGCCTTGTTCAGGCACTTTTCTGCTTTTTCAAATGCATTTTTTGTTTCTGCATGTAGTTAAAGATTACTTAATTCAACATTTGAATGAAAATATGGTGTTCTCTTAATCAAATCGCATCATCCCCAGTCTCCTCTAAACACTGACCGACAGCACCCACGAGGTGCATCATGTGTTTTGGTTTGACAGTTAGGGAAAACACACGTGCAGCTCTAACAGGACAAACTCAGTGCATTGTGCACTACTTTACATGCTTGCTGCCATTGCAAGTCACCCTCAAGCGCGACCATCTTGTGTTCCATGACAATTGCAACAAGGTTTTGTAAATCAATTAAAATCCACATTGTCTCCTCGCTGTACACAAACTGCGCAGAAATGCCATGTCATTTTTTTTTTCCAGCAATTCAGCCCTTCGAGTTACATTTTTGTCATCCTTTACCTTTGCCTCAATGTTCACATTGTCGCTGTCAAGCCAGAAAGCAGTAGTGACAGCCGCATCTTGAATAGCCATCTTTCTCTCTCAAATAATCTAGTTTGCAATGGGTATCTTTACCTACTATTCTTCTATTTTCCATCTCATGAGCCACCATGAAATTGACATTTAAAACTAATTGTACGGTAAAATCCCACGGATTCCAGAAACTGTGTCTGAGATTTGCGGCGAGGCAGTAGGACCAGATTCCACCCCCCCCCCCCCCCCCGTATTAGTTTTCTGTCTGCTACATAACTGTGAATGAGTGCTAAAGGGGATTATTAGGCCCCAGTGGTGAGATAGAGTGCATATAACTAATCTGCATTGCTTATCTCAAGCAGACAGTGGTCTGTCAGGACCTGTCTACATGCCCTCCATGCTTGTCCCTTGCCTTTATTGTCTTGCCGCTGCTGTTGCTGCTGGTGGCTCTCCTCTGCTCTTATAAACAACCAATTACTGCCCCAAACAGATGTCTGTGGCTATGATCAAATAATTTAGTTGGAGTGAAGAGGCCTTAAACAGGTCAATTCCATTCAGTTAGACATGGTATCTGAGCGAAGGCGAAAGGAGGCACTGCAGGGTGACCTGAACTCGTGAGTTATTGAGAGTAGGTAAATTTGGGACAGCAGATAATGAATCAGCTTTCACCAGTTAACACTGTAAAAATACATAAAATGAAAGCTGAAGAATTATTTAAAGATAGTTTTTGCCACTGAAAATTGAATGGGTGAGCCAATAGAAAAGTGAATTCCTTTACAAAGTATGACATTTTGGTTTATGCATTTGATTTATTAAAAGACACTTGCCTCCCTGCAATTAGCCATTAGTTTATAAAGCTAAAAAGCTATATATAGAAGCAGCAGAGCAGTGGGTAATTTTGGTGAGATATTTTTAATTCATTCTGATACTGATGAACTGTAATCTCCAGCAAGAAAATCTGATACATGTCTTTTTGACAAAGTATGATTTCCATTAAAATATTGTGCTATCTTCAGGGTTTATAGCTTGCTTGTTCAATAAATTTGTATTTAGCCATTGTCTTCCTCAGTCTGCAGGGGAAACAATGCGTATCAGGCAGATGCTCAGACATCAAAACAATTAATGTTTTATTTCAAAAAGAAAGAAAAAAAAAAAAAAAAAAAGAGAACAGCTTTAAATCTTTTGTGCCTATGCAACCACCCACTACCCTACATGTGATCATAAAAATACATGGTTGTTTGACAGGTAGTTATGTTAAGCTATAACCATATCCAAAAGCCATGACCACGAGGGTGAACAAGAGAATCCTTTTATTCTCTCCTCCTGATTCAAAAGTGCTTCAACAGCAAGATTTTCTGTTCTGCAACGCTGCCATACAGCCACCTAAGCATAATGACCTGATCCACTATAAATTCATTGGGGACTGGGCCCCACCCATGAATTTCCATAGAAGCAGGCAAAATTCCCTTGCAAGACTCAATCAATACCATTCACATTATATGTTTAGCTAAGATATATAAATATTCATATGCCCAGGTAAGAATTAGCCCTCAAAAGAGGGTTGCAAATACTGAAGAAATCTGAGACAGTTTCACTCAATTTCCCAGAAATTTCTCAGAAAATTTCTCAGACACCCCCACAACTAGGAGAGAGTCTCTGCTCAAAAGAGCTTATGATCCTTAGGCTTTGGGTATGTTTTTAACATATAGGCCCATACAGCAGGCAGTAGACAGGCTGGCTAATGCATAAGGAGCACGAGGAGGGAACATGCATAGCGGCAACACGAGACCTCTCTGGACCTTCACCAATCCTTTTATCTCAAAACAGCAATGAGCTCCACAGGTTTTTCATACTTACTGAAAACATAAGTATTGCAGTAAGGAAAGGTTTCCAGAAGAGCAAAAGCTGAAGCAGCAGCTGTAGATGCTCCCTTCATGGGGGAGGACAAACCCAGAAATGAAGAAGAGAGTAAATTGAGAAAATATGAAAATAAAGAAACTAGCACACTTCGCATGCAGGTAGAAAAGACAAAGACACTGACATATAGATGAAAAGATAAACAGGAGATTAGAGAAGGACTGGGAAGAGGACAAAAGACAAACAGGCCTTTGGGACTGATGAGGAAGCACTGGAGAAACGTTACCAAGGCTGACGTCCACAATGAGGGCTAATTTAAAGACACTAAAGGAATCATTTAATGGGTCTTACCAAGAAAGAACTTAAAATAGATTTAAAACTTGGACGAGAGTGCAGTTTACCAGAGGGGAGTTAAACCACAGACAAGGGAAGAACTTTACTTGAAGTCATGGTCCAATTTATGGTTTTTTTAATCTCAGTGTGGCTGAAGCATGGCTCTTACTTCAGGGTATCTGAAAAGGGAAACCATACCTGGAAACTTCAGAACATATGTGATCCCAGTGCAAATTTCAAAATAAAAAAAAATTAGTAAACACCTGGCCAGTTAGCCTACCTTGTGCTGTATGCTGCTACAGAATCTGAGCTAGCAATTACTGGCTGCCTGAAAAGGTTTGCCTAGAAAAGCATACTTAGATATAGCCATACAGTCAACACCCCAATTCACACTCCCAGTTTTCACAGAATAAACCCTGATCATCCATGATATTTACATACAGTTTTACAGACTGTCAACACATCCTGCATTTTGTACTTGCTTATCTCTTCCCTATACATTTAAGACTTAATCTTTCCTTAGAAATCAATTTTTCCCAAACTACTAATTGCAGCTACTTCTCCATCAGCTAATTCTGGCTCGTCATTAGAGGACATCTCCTTCACTGTATGTACAGTCCAAAATAGTGTCATCATCCATCCTTCCTCCATGTTATCGCATTGAAAATAAGCTTAATTATTCTACTTTTCTTCTTGGACACAGAATTCCTATATTGACAACTTCTGAGGTGTGGGTTGATCACAGAAATAGATCATGCCACAAAATAGAACAGATAGAGCAGAAATGGCATAAATCATGGCTAGATCATGGAAAACCCATCTTAGGTTTTTTGCTATTAGCTGCTCATCATCTTTCTAAATTCATTTATGCTACTTCCCACTCTCACTATCAACAGTGGCTCTTACCAGTCAGGAACAGACTATTTCAGTTAAATTCAGTTTAAAAGTAAGCATGGCGAAGACAATCTAGTTGAGCTGATGAACTCCATTTTGGATAACTAATCAAACAGTAAACTGATACATTGACAAAAACAGTAAAATATTACTAAGCTTTTTTGTGACAACTGTTTCATCCCACCTTGTAAAAGCAAGCCACTGGGGAAGCTCCTCTACCTGGAGTGTTTTCCCACATGCTGGGGCAATGCTGCAGCTCTCAGCTCAGAAATGTGTCCTCTGTAGCATTCTAGCCAAATCTACACCATCTTTGGACATTTAAGGAAGCACCATAAACAGAACAGCTTATTTAAACAAGGGACTGAGCTGCAACACATGCCCAGCACTGTGCTGCATTAATCTTACCAGCTGAAACCTCTCTGCTTGAAATATTTAGGATCTCTATTAGTCACACAAATAGTCAGTGAAACACAAATTTGGTGGCCCAGAGGATGACTCAAATAGCTAAAACCACGTGACATCTGAAGTTCAAAAAGCTTCAACTGAAGCAGAACAGGAAATCCTTTCCTAGAACAATGATTGAAAGGAAAATAAAGCAAACCCTTAAATGTGAAGTCAGTTGTTGAGCTGGTGCACAGACACTAAGTAAACTTTTGCCATACCTTTTGCACAAAAGACAGCAAATGATGCTCATAGCTAAACTGCTTGTCCCTGGACTCTCTTTAAAGCCCTTCTGCAGAGACCTCAACAAGCATAGGGCTTCCACAGCTCACAGCTAAATTACAGCTTCATTTCAATGACTTGCAGCTCCATTATTTTTTCCATACCAATAATAACATGCACCTACACATTGCCTGGCCAGGGTGTTTGAAAGACCAGTTCTGTCTTCAACAACTGCTTCCAGCTTTGCTCACCTCTATGTTAAAACACTGACTTTTAGACAGCCAGATCCTGCATACACCCATCTGCTGGATTGCTCTTGGGTCGCTCAAGTACAGCTTTACAAGATCAATGCCAACAAGAATATGGGCTAATTTTTCTTTAAAGCACGAGTGAGATCTGAGACAAAGTTCACTTAAAACACTGTACTTGGGTTGTTTGGGCACCTCTGGCCAAAAGTATCAAGCATTCATTAAAAAATATTTAAGCAAGAAAATAGGCATGGGGAAATGCTAAATTCTCATGAGGCAACTCATGCCAAGTCACAGAGCAGAGACCAACTCAGAGGCACATGCTCCAGTAAAATAAAAGTAACAAATAGCATAAGCTGAACAAACTGATTTCTGCTCTCACCAAGACCACCATAAATCTGGCTTGGGGTTGGTCCAGAACAGGTGGGAAGAGATCCCAGGCAAATAACGCTTACTCATCCCTGGAGGGTTTCCAATTTAACACCCAAGTAGGTGTATTCTCAACCCAGATACGATTATAAACATTCATTGTACCACTGGGTATATGGTTTAGGTGCTGTTTGTGCTGAATAACTAATGAACTTCAGCTTTAGTCCAGAGGAGGTAGAAACCATTCAATGTTCATTCAGCAGTGATAAAAATCATCTGAAAAAGAACAGATGTGGCCCCTGGTTTGCTTGGGATAACTCTAAAATATTAAACAATCTTTTTCATTATATAAATAACAGGAGCATAATTGAATTAATATTGACTAATAGTAATTGCTGCTTGTTCTTCGAGTCTACTTTTTATTAGTGGGAGGAGTGGTGGAGGTTATTGCCTCTTAAAAAAATCCTGAGGCCCTGAAGCACCTTTTCTGCCTTATTATTATTGTAATAATGAGGGCAACTGATTTGATCTCTCCTTACACAATACTGCAGCACAGCGATGGCTAAATAAACAGCCAAAGTCCTTTTGTCCCTGTGGGCTGTTTCTCGGTAATTAAAATCAATAGGATCTTTCTCAGAGGATCTCTTTAACCTCATAGAGCTACACTGTTCTGAGCAGGCAATGTAAAACAAACGAACTCACAGTCCTTGTTGGGGGCGGGGGGAGAGGAGGACACAAAAAAAAAAAAAAAAAAAAAAAAAACCCAAACTATACATTATTTTATTAGGATAATATTGGGTTTGGAGAGGGGTCATGGAAAAGGCTGTATTGAAACCTTTAAATTTTTTATTTCTTTTCTCCCCCCCTCCCTTTTCTTAAAAAAAAAAAAAAAAAAAAAAAAAAAATACTCTGGCAGCATCCTCTATTCCCAGAGGTCATGTGAGCCAAAATAGTCCATTGATCTTCCTTCTTTCAGAAAGTGAATAGGCAACAGAGGAAAAATAAACATCACCCACTTGAGAATTGTGTTGACTCAGGACCATACTGCATAGGGTGCCATAAGTTTAAGGTTCAAGATGAAAATAAATTAAGGTCCCCAGGGTTTCACTGTTGCTGGTACATGCATTTGCAGCCAAGAGGCTCACATCCCTGGGCCATGCACCTACCCGATGGCAGGTATAGTGGGTAGCGCTCCCAGGGAGTTGAGGTGGTGATGACCAGCATGTCACATACAACAGCCAGGAAGAAAAGGATTTACATCACATCTCTCAGGAATCGAATTCTGAGCTGCTAATCAAGGCCAGGTGAAACAATTAGGCTGCATGGCAGATGGTGAGAGGGGACCCTATCCTGGTCAATACAAGCAAGAGCATTTTGTCTTGAAAAACATAATGCTGATAAGCACTGCTGCTTAATGCTTCCTCAAGACAAATCTGCTTGGTGATCCTTTGCCCAGGCACACAACGAGGTGAGCTGAGCTCCTGGCTGACCCAGTGGCAGCCTCTCCTTTCTGGCTGTTCCCAGGGGGCTTCAGAACCCAGGGGCTGCTCTGTACCCATGGTGGGACATGAAAGCACTTGAGCAAATCCTGGATCTAAGCCAACAGGCATTATCATCAGCGAACAGCAGGAGGGAAATCCATCCCTATTAGTAGCCTTTCAGTCCCAACACACTGCCACCAGCAGCAACAAAAGTCCAAAAACCCATGCAAGGAAGCAGAATTTAAAATGAGAGGGGTTGTAGACTGAGTCAATTATACTTGGTTAGACAGATGCTCAGGAATGGGTGGGGAGAGTCAATCTTACGCTCCGGTAGTTTTACAAGGTGTTTCCAAAGGTACAAAAGCAATATAGTAAGTGCTACAACAGGGAAACCTGAGCATTAAGCCATTCTCATTGGTATCTCTGCTACAGGATCCAGTCTGACCTGTTGACAACTGTTGTACCTGGTACAACCACATACAAGTGAATAGGAAAGCTCTCAACACTTTGACGCAATGAAAGGAAAATCCTTTTGCTCAGATTTTTAGCAACGCTGCTGCCAGGGCTTTAACCACCAGAAGGCTCTGGTTGGGCAAACAGAAGTCCTGAGGCACATGTAATGTACAGTGGCGTGGGTAACATGTGCCATCTAGGCATTTCCAGGATTTGCCAATTATGGTTAACTGATATTTTATATATAAATATCTGATAGTCTATATATAAAAACTGTTTCCAAACTCATAGATCTGGAAAACTTTAATCTTATAAACTGGATTTTTTTTTCTCTCATGTTTCTGCCTCTAGTAAGTGTACTCTGGAAAGTTTCAATCGAATGGGTCAGCTGTTTCTAAGAAAAAAAAAACATTAAAAATAGAAGACATTGTTTAATGCCTATCACATGCTGGAAAATCTTCCCTCTGAAAAGCCGTAACACCTTCACACACTGGGCAGCAACTTGCTATTGCAGGTGAGGTGGTGAAAAGGAGCCATAACTATGGAGATCTGTCAAGTTAAGAGCTGTAGAAAAAAAAAAAAATAAATCTGTGTTCACGGGCTCAATAAAGGCTTCCTTAGATTCTACTCACTCTTGAATAAGTATACTTATAAATACTTATGAAAGAGACATCCTGCCCACAGCTAGGCAATCTGCAGACAGGATCAGGAAAGATCTAAAGCCCTGAAACCAGGTGGGACTGAGCCACCAGCACAGGAAAGAGCAGAGAGGAGACAGATCAGACAGGCACATTGGAGTCCTCTGTGTCAAAAGCAAAGGCAGTCGTCTGCAAGAACACAGTTCCCAGGTCATGTCACACCTGTGAGATGCTCAGCAGGGAGGTAGGGTTGTATTTTATTTCTTTCTTCCAAACCCAGGTGTATATCAGTGACCAGCCCTTAGATGCCCACACTGAACTGCAGAAAATTAGGACTTGAGATTACCATGAAGAGTCATCAGATCTATCCTGTTCTCCAAAAGCAGGGTCAGATACAGCTGCATCATTCCTGATGGATGATTATCTGACTTATTAAATACCTTAAACATCAGAGACCCCGATACTTCCCTAGCCAGCATATTCCAGCATTTCACCATACTTACCCATAAAGTTTTCCTAATTTGCAACACTGAATGCAATTTGAGCCTGTGAACACAGCAGTAGGTAACGGTCTCATCTGCTCCAACAAGATGTAATATGCAATATTTGAAGACTATACTAGCCTTATTTAAGCCAAATAAAAGAATGAAATGTTCTTTAACTATTTCAAAATCTAAGGGATTTTTTTATCATTTTCTTAGTGTGCTTGTATTCTCTCCCTAGTTGGTCCATCTCTTCCTTGGACCAGGTTGGAGTCCATACTCCAATGAAGCATTTAAATGTATGTGATGAACTGCTTCTCCCTACGGGCAACAGACTTTGAAAGGCTCATCTTCTTGTCAAATTTTGTGCATTGCTGACCATCTTCAGCCCTCAGGAAAGTGAAGACAGCCTTTCACCAAGGCACAACAATGCCTAATTTATAAGGATTGCAGCAATTTGTTTACTCCCTTAAATTTCTACAGATTTCCTCTGATTTCTATCATCTTGTTTATTCCTACTGCTGTGGATTATATTTCAGTTTCATAAAATGTTTGGATTTCACTCTGTAAAGTGTTTTAGGGCACAGCCATGGAAAAATGCTTAAATGGTTCGAGATTCTTCCCCTGAAAACAAGTTTGTGTATTCCTTTTTTCACTATTTACACTGCTAAAGCTCCTAAGAATTGAGTATTTTTGTGAACATAATATTGAATTCTTCACCTATTGGCTACTTTGGCATGAAAAGGAAACATTTTACATATTTAAAACCAAAACAATCAGATACAAAGGAAATTATGTAAAAGCTGATTAAAGATAATGGAACTCTTGTGAATAAAATTGCATCTCAACTTCATGCGTGTTATAGACAATTATAGGTTAAGTGTGCAGAAAGCTGGTGCTTCTGGTTTCAGATCAGGGAAAGTCTCTTATCGCTATAATTTGTCTGAGAGAGGAGATGAGCTGGATTCCAGCTCCTTTTCCATATAAAGGAATTAATTGATTGTGTTTATACTGTACTGTGCTCAGTAGATGATATCGATTCCCTGGTTTGTGGCTCTCAGTTTGAAGACATCACACTTGGATGAATGCAAACAGCTGGGGGTTGGGTATGAGAAACCACCCAGGGGTTTCAGCCAAGTGGTGTGGCGTTTGGGTGGGAATTTGTTTTGTTTTGGGGTGGTGACGTGTTGTGGTTTTGGTTTTTTTTTTAAGAAATAATCTGTTAATTAACTGCTTGGAGCTAAAACTCTAGGGATAAACTTTGCTCTAGGTAATAGCTCTCAGGTGGACCATGCTACCATTTTCTTTCAATTCATATATTCATTTACTGAAAGACAAGGGGAATATTATCATCTCTCAAACTGCCATCGGAGTATGGCATTACACAGAGGGTGAGATGAGTTTGGGAGCAGAAGTTATAGGCCCTTTTCTAAGATTAGAGTTTCTGGAGTTGTGCTGCTATTTCATACTCTAAGGATTTCATTTAATCCAGGGACCCTCACACCTGAAGTCTGAATATCAGGCAGCTGTTATTGCTCATCTTGCTTTGTCTCTTTGTGTCTATTTGCATTATCTGAACTGGAGAAGAGTGTCAGTGTTAAATGTGAGTGGCAGCTTTGTATTATCTAGTCAGCAATTACAGCAATTGCACCTCAAGATATTAATCAGCTGACTGCTTATTTAAATAAGCAAATTATTCCTTGAGCTCTGTGGCAACCATGAAGTCTGCCCTTTGCAAGACTGCCAACAACCCTGATGGTGTGACCCACCATGAAACTAAAACCCAGTAATCACTCTCTAATAACCCATCATGCTACAAGCTCTACAATGACCATAATAAAACATGCACAGACAGCCCCCAAGATGATACAACTGTAACTCCCCATCCAGCACAGCAGCTAGTCTGAAAAGTTGCAGCAAACAATTTACTTCCCCCACTTTGGTACACTCATGCATCATTGACTCTGGCTCTGCTGTGCTCTGCCACTCATGAGTTATCTAGCCATTTCTAACTCATGAAAATAAATTGTTTATCTGCCTCCAAGTTGCGCAGCCTCTGTACTTGTAGATATTCAGATACATGCAGGCTATTCTGCATCTTGTGCATGAAGATCCCACACAGGGATAGCAGTATCAGACCATTGGAAGAGACAAGACAAAAAAAAAGTAAATTAAAAAAAAAAGACCAGAGTATTTTCATGTGCTACTTTTCTGCAAACCCACAATTACTCCACAGGGAACAAGGCAGATTTAAATTGCTACTGAGTCAGAACTCCCTACAATATTGTACTAGCAGCATCATTTTACACTCTGCCAAAAAGTGCAAATAGTCATGCAAGGCGGGGCTTTCAACTTTGGAAGAGTTACTCCTGATATACAGTAGTGCAAATGAGGACTGATCCCACCAAGCAGAGTTACAGATTCTGCACTGATCCATCTCCATATAAAACTATCTCTGTACATCTGTAGACTACCTTGATACATCCTTAAGGACAGCATTCGCTCAGTAGATATATAAACTCACAGGGATTTTATGAAGTGAATATCCTCGGTTCCTTGTTCAACCCTATCTTGCTGTATTTAAACAATACTTCTCCTTCTAAATTACCAGTAAGGTGGCAACACTTTAATTTTCAACCTGAATTTGTGCAGGACAAGAAATTTCACCCAGTGGAGCCTCTCTCCTTAAGCTGCCTTTCACAACCTCTCATGGCTTTTCAGACTTAATTTTCTATAGATTGCTTGCCCACTCGAGAGGAGAAACTTGAATGCTCTCAGCCTGCAGAGCCAGCGCCTGCAAAAAGATGTCAGGATCATTCACTGCAGCCCCTGGATGCAAGCTTAACTGCTAGTGGCTGCTTTTAGCACGTCAATGTGAATTACTTGACTGGCGAAACTAAGCAGCAATTAAACACCTCACCACTAAGCGGAAATGAGAAATTTACTGTTTGGTCTTCAGATAAGCTAGAGCCTCCTGTGAGCTACTGTTATCAAACCCCAGGGAGGACCAGTTAGAGTCAGAACAGTCTCAGTCTGTGGCCAAAAGGGGAAATATTTCTAGTGAAACAGAAATCAATTTTTATCATTCTCCCCTTGTGTTTTTTTCTTGAGTGCTGATAGCAAAGGGCATGAGAAAGGAAAGGTGTTGAGGTTTAACCGAGATTACACCTGGAAGCAACTGCGTTGTACTGCTCAGTTTTAGTTAAGGACACGGGGGATGGGTAAGCAGGCCAGGCAAAGCCCTCTCCATTTCAGCAATCACCTTAACATGTGACAAAGAAACAAGTGAAACTGCTTGCGTACACAGAGGAGGCAACAAGAGAGAAACAGCCCTTCTCAGAAGCATCAAGCATTCAAAAAGCAGCACACTGCTGTTCAAACACACCCCGAGTTTATTTTTAAACATTATTGAGGACGGATGTTGTAGGATTTCTCTCACTCAGACCAGGAGAGATGTCCACATTGAAAGCTTGGCTAGGTGACACAGCATGCAGCAAGTACCTGCTCTGCATTAATAAAGCTTCTCTCAATTAATTCTGGAGCTGCCCGTAACCAAGTTCATGCTATTCTTTAATGAATGACTTATGAAACTACTAGGGAAAAATGTTTCTGTGATTTCCTCTCGGTCCTCTTCTATTTGTCTATCAATGTCTAGGATCTCAGTGAAGACACTAATATATTGCAGTAAGTGCCAACAACCACTTGATATTATCTCACTTTCTCCTTGCTCCTTCCTGAGTTGTCTCTCTCACTGCTTTTGAATCAAATTCTTCTAATCTCAACACAGTTACAGCCAGGCTACACGCAGGGGAAAGGAGAAGGGACATTCAGCGGAAAATTAACGTCAACCTGTAGACTATTACATGGACCACACCATGGTGACATGGTTCTCTTTCATTGACCTTGGTCTTTAACTGGCTGTTATCAGAAGCATGATCTGCCAATGTATCTTCTCTCCAAAGAGCAATCAAATATTTTTTGGACAGACTTTTCATGGACTACTGTTGGTAAACTGTGTCTCTCCTTCAATCCAATCCCAAAAGAACAACCTTTAATATCCAGTGTGGTCCAGTGCTGTCCGATCACAGGACTCTTTCCCTCCATACTGACTCCATCAATCTTTCTCCTCTTGAGCAGGATCACTTGGGCACATACTGTCCAGGCTAGAAGGGGTTAGCACAAACTTGATTTACCTACTGGTTGGTTCACATCTGGCCAGTCCACTGGTACCTACTTGACACTTGGACAAACAGCAATTACTGGGAGGTACTGAAATCACACAGCTGTAACAGAGTAATAGATGAAGTCTTACGTGTTAAGCATGTAAGTCGTCTCCACCTGCTACTCACATACATACACTTTATATATAACTTTATGTGATTTCAAAGGCTATTTATCAGATAAGAAAATTAATTAGTCAGTAGGTATTCCTCACAATTACTTGGGATGAGTTTAAAGCTTTGGAGAGTATCTTGGGTTTAACAGCTCTGCATGGTTTTTTTCTAAGTCTCGGTTGGTGATATTTGCTCTATGTTTCATAGAACTAGTGATGAGAAGGGGCTGAAGTCTGTACTTCATTTTGCCATCTTGCTTCTCTGACACAAGTCTCAGATTTTCCACTCAGGAAAGGGGTGTGTACTTATATTTCCATAACAAACATCCACATGTAGCTACACAGTCAGAGATTGATCCCACAAAGCAAGTCAGATACATTTCCCCCTCACTACAAGACAGACATTGGGGCACTGGAGCACATCCAAAGCAGGGCAATGAAACTGGTAAAGGGTCTGGAACACAAGTCTTACGAGGAGCGGCTGAGGGAACCAGGGGTGTTTAGCCTGCAGAAAAGGAGGCTGAGGGGAGACCTTATCGCTCTCTACAGCTACCTGAAAGGCGGCTTTTGTGAGATGGGCATCAGTCTCTTTTCCCAAGCAACAAGATGGATAGGATGAAAGGAAACAGCCTCAACCTACACCAGGGAAGGTTTAGACTGGATATTAGGAAGCATTTCTTCACCAAAAGGTTTGTCAAAAGTTGGAACAGGCTGCCCAGGGAAATGGTTGAGTCACCATTCCTGGAGGTATTTAAAAGACATGTAGATGTGGTACATAGGGACATGGTTTAGTGGTGGACTTGGCAGTGTTGAGTTTAGTTTGACTCCATGATCTTAAAGGTTTTTTCCAACCTAAACAATTCTGTGATTCTGTTCTGACACTAAACTAGCAAAATAAGTGCCAAACAGTCACAAATCAGTGCTTTGTGACACTAGTTACCCATTTGTTAACTTGAGCAAAGTGCCTGGAAAAGGTAGGTACTATTGCAAGCTGCATGGGAAGATTCTATGGGAAAGATGATTCTACGGTCAAGATGATAGGTCCAGTAACCAAGAGACTAATGGTGTAGCTTCACATGAAACATGCATTGATCCAAGGGAGCTGTCAGGCTTCCCACAGTTGGGACCTAGAGATTATGATTTTGCATGGGTTGATTCAACTGGATAACCAGATGAAAATGAGAATTTGTTTGTGTTTGGTTTTAGGGTGGTTTTTTTTGTTTGTTTGTTTTTGTTTTGTTGTTTGTTTTTTGTTTTTTTTTTCCCCTTCAGATGACACAGCTGCAGGGGAAACAACAACATATGGCTAGAGGTGACAAAAAGCAGCAGCTCACAGTTCTCTCAGTTTAGCCATCATGTGAGACCACACTCCTAAATCCGTCATGGATGGAAGCAAGGCACTTCAACTTCCAACATGCCACATGCAGCCATGCAAGTACAACCTGTTTGATTTGCAAACAGAACTACAAGGAATCAACAGTCAGGTCCCCACACACAAAATGGAGAAATACTCTTTTTCCCATTCTTTGCACAATTTAGCAATTAAACTGGAAGTTCTTCAGGTCAATAACAGCTCCTAAACTGGGTTTGTACAGTGATTGCCATAAGAGGACCTCATCTCATTTGCTCTTATCAATATTAAACAACACCTGGAGCCAGCTTAAAAAGCTAACACTACTACTCAAAACCAGAGTTGCACTGAAGAAATGGGCCATGACAGCTAATGCATTTCTGTGTAGTTTTGAACCAATTCTGCATGGAATTGTAAATTCTGAGTCTGCATTTATTAAGGAATTTACATTCTTTCGTGTTTTTAGGCAACTGACTTCACTGCGATGAACAGGTGAGCAATTTTAAGAAAACTGCTCAAGCATCCTTATACTTCACTAAGTAGGTTCTTAATTTTCATGCACATTAACATCAGTTCCTTAATTTTACACAAGCTGTGCAGAAAACAAACAGGAAATAGGAGTTACAACAGCCTACTTCCAACATCTACAACATAAATTCTACCATCTAAAGTAGCGACAATCTCTCTGTACTGCCAGTATCCATTTCTACTTTGGAGGTTTGGTAAATCTGAACTATTTCAGGATAAGATAATTGAAGCCCTACAAGTCCCTATTTTTCCTCCCCTCTGAGGAAGAAGCCAACTGTGACAAGATCAGATGTCTGTCTCTCCCTCTGAACAAAAGAATTTTTCCACATATTCAACTACAATGGTCTGAATTTTAAATTTCACACACAAAATATCCTCAGCTCGGTGTCTGCAAACAATAAGTAGTTATAAATTACACTACGTAGCCCAAAACATCAGCCAGCCATGAAGCAAAGGCAACCCTCCCTCTACAAATAACAGAGCTGAACCCTTCCACAGCAAGATATAAAGCACCGTCAATGTTCAGCATCTTAAAGTCATTTCTGAACTTGGATAATAGAGTACCCAGGCCTTGGGCCCAATCGCCAGAAACACACAAAATCCTGATTTCCTATTCACCAAGCGCTCAGCGCTTCACCGGATACTTCAGCAACAGCAGCAACTTTTCCAGTGATGTGACAGGCCCATCATGTTTTTTCCCTCCATTGAAGGCACTGTGTATTTGTTGCTCTATAACATCTGGAATATTTAGGTCTAAATCCCAGCTGAATTCCTGACCTTATTCAACTCAGGGCATTTGTACCTATATAATGAAAAATCAGTTTGAGGGCCAAAAGCATCAACAGTGATGAAAACCAGATTCTGCATCTAAGTGTATTTTTCTTGGTCATTAAAAAAAAAAAAAAAAAAAAAAAAAAAGAGGTTCATGTCCCATAACCACTGCTGGTGGTTTCCTGCACAGTCAGTGATGTCACCTATCTGTATTTGACTCTGCACTGCTTGGCCAGCACACAACACAGTCACATGTTGTGCATGGGTAAAATCTACCTTTTGCACATACTGCTGGTAACTCATTTGTGCATTAAAAAAAAAAAAAAAAAGCCGCAGTATCCTTTTGGCTACAAATACTATTTTTCATTCTGCATTCTGGTAGCAGACTACTTGGCAACCCAACCCAAAGCAGCACTGCTGCCTAGTCCCGGAACAAATCTGTATGTGCTTGGCTGCAACCCATTGGCATTATAGCAGTATTTTGCCAGCCTAAGGCATTCCTGGAATTCAGGACTAAGGTTCTGTCAGGTGTATTTGAGCAGAAGCCACAAACATGGAACTTCTGTGTTTCTAAAACCCTTGAGCCAGAACTTCCACTAGTGCCAAACCCTTAGATCACAGCTGATATCAGTGAAGGCTTTCTCTTTCTCTTCCTGTTTCAACAGCTCATGTGATATCTATGATTTATCTCTTTTAATCATTCTTTCCATCCCCAATTTAGCATCTTCCTCACAAAAAAAAAACAAACCAGAACAAAATACAACCATGCCACATCCAAGTCTTCCCCCAACCCTGCATGACATGAGGATAGGCATCCCCTGGGATCAACACTCTGGAGCCAGTGGGAGCTTTTCCCTGTGCCCAGAAATTTAGAGCAAATGGCAGAACAGACTTACAGCCCATCATGTCCTCACAGACAGATTTTTTTTTTTTCTCCAGTATATCCTGGGATGGGAGGATGTCTCTCCTCCCCGCTCTCAGTGAGTCAGCCAACCTGGAAAGAAGGGAGATGGAAAACTCAACTCCTGATTTAAAATCATTTCAGGCTGAGTCTTTGCCAGAGGAATTGCAGCTGTGACATGCCCACCACTCTAACCATGGTGAATGAATCTGGCCACGAATCGTTAAGCTCCCCAAGCATCAAGCGCTCTCAGCCTGCTACTAATCACTCAGAAATCTGGCTCTCCGGACTATTTGTTGTAAGAAATTGCTCCAATTCAAAAAGATGATCTGTAAGTTTAATATTAATCAAAACAGGGCATGTACCATCAGAGCTGCAATTTAAACATAAGTGTGAGATAAAGGAAAAATAATTGCATTCACCAAATTCCACACTGACACGAGAAAAATGCCTCACCAGTGTTGAGGCAAAGCAAAGGCATTAACAAGCCACCTCCTCCCAGCTGCAGTGGGGCTGAAGCACGTGCAGAAGTGGGCAGAAATGGAGTTTGCTGTATTTTTTCTATCCTTCAGCATTGCTGGTCCAGCCAGAGCCCAAGCCAGCTGCAGCCAGGAGCTGCACAACTGCCCACTCCAGGGTATCTTATCTGACTGCAAACACTAGATTTGTCAGTTTGAGTTGTTATCCGGGCTGCTGTGAGAAATGGGAATTTTGGGGACATATCTCATCTTAAGGCAGCTGTCCAGAACTGGTTAAGTGAAACACCTCTAGACTTAGGACATAAAATGACATCTGGCCACGGGGCTAGAGGCTGGGGCAGACCGGTAACATCATCATGCTGTTCACCATGGCTGAGATGAGTTGGGAAGCAGAGACCTTAATTTGCAGTCTGGCAATATCCAAGCAGCTCTGTTCTTTGGAAGCCCGGTGCCCCTTTCCAGCCAAACCTGCTCAGCCCATCTCTAGTTAATTAAGTTCTGCTTTAAAACCAGTAGCAGTGTTGCTGGCCTCTGCAATTGTCCTCCAGTGTCAAAAAAATGATACATGTGTTAATATCCTGCATGGTTTAGGCTCGGAGAAGCAAACTGACCCTGTGGAATAGTCATTAGTTGTTTTTTAATTAACTGCTCCACATTTTCCCCCCAGATCTTGCAACAATTTGCAGAAATGGGGAAGCAAATCAGCTCAGAAATAAATGGCAGTAGTTGTGCTCATATGCCAGAACAACTTTTGTTCTCACGGATGTTTGTCAGGAGGCTGTCTTCCTTTTACCAGTACCAAATCTACCTCAAATGGAGTTTTTAAAACAACGTAATGAGAGTACTCACCATTAAACTCCCATCTTCATTAGTATCTCATTTAACTGCTGAATTTATATCCTCAAGCATCTTTAATTTATTGATTGTTTCTAGGAGGGTTTTTCTCCTGCGTTATTTTTCTTTCTATTTAGCATCAATTAGTGGAATCTGGGCAATTATTTGTATTCAGGTTTTGACATAGCAGGTTACAGATGTTTAGATTATTTTACTAAGCTGCCCCCCGTGATCTCATAGGCATAATATCAAAACCAAAGTCTCCACTAAGACACCAGCACCTTTGTCTAAGGGCACACAAATGCACTGATCATGAAACTCAGACCCTGTCCCCCCTCTCCTGCCCTGGGTATTGGATGGAGCTGATCAGGCAATGACAACCCACAGGAGACCAGGCCTTACCTCCCAAACACCACTCTAAGCATCACACACATGCTAACCTCAGCAACCTCTTCCCATGACCCAGTCCAAGGCCCATCCGTTACGTTATGGTACATGCTGTTGCATGCATTGAAAGACCCTGGAAAACCCCTGCAAGTTCCTGCTGCGCACCATTTAATGTCTAACAGACAAAATAGAGCAAGGAAAAAGACACACAGAGAAAGGAAATAATTGTCCAGACTCCCACTAGTACCAGGAACTGAGATCAGGCCAACACCTGCAGCGTGCATCCCCTCCGCAAGCTCACGGTGCAGCTTTCCTTGCTGCTGCTCCTGCACCTGACTACATCCCCTCAGAAAGGCAGGGGGTCTCCCACTGGCTGCACAGCAAGCAGGATCAGGCCATAGCCAGAGCTCTAAAGAGTTCTACAAATGCCTAGGTAAACGTAGTAATGATCAAGACCTCATTTGGTCCCAGTCCCGGGAAACAGTTCAAAGTAAGCAAACAAAAACATGACACAACGTCCACTTTCCTCCAGGAACTAAATAGCAAAGGGAGTAAATCCCTGCAGGAACAGGAGACAACATTGTGAAAGTGAGATATAAAAAGCCTAGAAAGAGATTAAGATAAATTAAGATCTTCTGACTGAGCTAATTCCCCAGAACTCAGGGACTACTAGCTCCTCAGCTAACTCACCGTTGCTCTTCCAGCAGCACTTTATATAGGACAAATCTTGAGGAATGGCCTTACCACAGAACTAAGCTTATGGTGCCCCTGGTTGCACAGACCTCTTTTTCTGTTGGACTGTGGTGAAGAGCACCATGGGAAAAAAAAAAAAAAAAGAGTGGGGAGGGAAATCCCTTAAAGAAAAACTCTCCACTAAAACATCAAGAACATCATAACATACACAGTCTAAACTTCTTTTTCATTGAGTCCATGTCCTTTCCTACCTGACAACAAGGTCTCTCATTTCCCTCAGAGAAAGGGGGGAAGAAATGGAACATCCTCCTATCCCTCCAAACCTACCTCATTAGACCCAGCAGGTGTTCCTAGTTTCTTCCTGACCACTGGTTCACAGCCTGATGGGAATGGAGGAAATAACTCCAGTAACGCCCTTAATTACAGCCTCCTGGCAATGTCTCCTGACGTGCTGTCAGAAGGGAGCTGCCCTGGATGAGAGAAGCATTCCACTTGGGGTAAATATGCTGCCTGTTTAGAACAAGAGGCTGCTCTGAGTTAGAATATGTGGGGAAAAAAATCAGTTCAGAAATTGAGACTGCTCATAAGTATCTCTTGGAAGGTCTTATAATAGGGTAGTACTTGGACCTACTTTTATCTGAAACAATTCTTAGCCACTGCCCTGGAAGAAGAGGCTCTGGTCCAACCCATTACCTCAGGAAGTCACTCTTGGCATGTTCTCAGTCTGGCAGAAAACAGCTCCCCACTCAGCGCCCACAGCCAAACCTGCATTTGTTGTGCTATTGCTTCAGCAACTCTCCCTGGAGCTGTGCAGGGACAGACACGGGTGTTTATCAACAATGAAATGCACAGTCCCAATCTAAATGTAGATGTGAGCAGCTATGAGGCCATGGCCATATCACATCATGGAGGAATACACACCCACAAGGACAATAAAATTTCCATATTCCCTTTTCCCTCCTTTCCTCATATCCCCCTCAGCTAAATTGGTACCTGAGTGGCATTTGATCATGCACTGGAGCCGTTGGTGGCATAAACCAGTATAACCTGCATTACTTTGGTATGATTTTGGCCCCAGGCACTTGCAGCC